>NC_058135.1:128642666-128670308 GCF_016433145.1 Gracilinanus agilis
GAGAGAGAGAGAGAGAGAGAGAGAGAGAGAGAGAGAGAGAGAGAGAGCTACGCGGTGCAGTGGATAGAATGCTGATCCTGGTGAAAGGAAGATCCGAATTCAAATTCCACCTCAGACACTTATTAACTGTGTGACCCTGGGAAAATTGCTTAATGTTTTTCCTGGGAATTATGTAGCACCTACCTCTCAGATTTTTTTTGAAGATAAAAATAGAAAAACATTTGTAAAGTGCTTTGCAAACCTTAAAGCGCTATATAGAAGCCAGTCATTTTATTAGTTATTTATTACTAATATAGTCTACAGATAGGGATAGGTTGATATATAGGTACATGACTATTATATATAAAACTATTTTATCAAGAGTTTAATGGATTTAAGAAGTTGAGAAAAGAGTTGAGGGAGTTGAAAGGGAAGAGTTGAGATTTTGGTAAGGAATATGTTTCATCTATATTTTTCTTGGTCTTAGTTATTTACTTCTTCAAGGGAAAGGAGCATATCTTTAAAATGATTTCATATAGCATCTTGCTCTCTAATATCCTTACAAAAATTACTATCTGAAGAGCATTTTAAAATCCCAAATCATGGACCACTACTTGTAGACAAGTGAAATTGACATTTCAAAATATAAGAAATGAATAAAGGATTCATGGATGGATGGATGGATAAGTAAGGATGCTTCTACTTCTTTATCACAGTCTTCAGCTAGGGAGAATTGGTAAAAACAAAAACATAAATATAAATTGCTGCTAGGATGCCTCATTAGAGCACTAGATAAACTTTGCCAATTACAAAACAACTCATTTCAGTTTTTAAAATTTCTTCCTTTCTGTTTTTGGAGTTAACATAATTTTTTTCTTTCTTTCTTTTTTTTTTAAACCCTTAATTTCGGTGTATTGTCTCATAGGTGGAAGAGTGGTAAGGGTGGGCAATGGGGGTCAAGTGACTTGCCCAGGGTCACACAGCTGGGAAGTGGCTGAGGCCGGGTTTGAACCTAGGACCTCCTGTCTCTAGGCCTAACTCTCACTCCACTGAGCTACCCAGCTGCCCCGTGGAGTTAACATAATTTGATAATGCTAGTACCAAAAATCTTTACTTTAACATGGAATTTGTGAAGAACCAAAAATGTGCCCCCAGGAAGTTTGAAAAAAATCTTATATACAGGAATATATAAATTTCTCTTTTTTGTTGTTGTTCAGTCATGTCAGTTATGTCCAGTTCTTCATGACCCCATTTGGGGTTTTCTTGGCAAAAATACCGAAGTAATTTGCCATTTCCTTCTCCAACTCATTTTACAAATGAGAAAACTGATGCAAATGGGTTGCATAACTTGCTCAGGTCATATAGCTGGTAAGTGAGGCCAGATTTGAATTCAGGCAAATAAGTCTTCCTTACTGCAGGCCTTGTACGCTATCCACTGTGCCATCAAGCTATCCATCTATCTTTGGGATCCATCTTTCAGAAAATATTAGATTTTTCAAGATAGTTGATTAAGATGATGCTTAGGATTTTGGAACTAAAAAGGGTATGTTTGTGGGAGGAGAACTCACAAAAGATGGAACAGTTCTTAACAGCAATACGAGCATGGATGATAATAGCTCAAAGGTTCCTAAAAGGCTAAACTAAAAACTCATAGTTATGTACACCTCAGTTTTTCCTTCCCCATTTTCCAGTTTCCTTCTGTGGATTGCCTTCCCCAATTAGATTGTAAACCACTTGAGGTCAGAACAGTCTCTTTTTTTTCTTATTTGTATCACTAGCACTTAAAAATGCCTGCTACATAACAGATGCTTAATAAATAATTATTGAATTGAATTTATAAAATTAAATTTTGTGACTTCCCCAAGGTCACAGCAGGTTGAACAAACATTTAACTTCGATCTCTTGACTGAAGATCCAGTGGTCATTTCATTGTACTACCCTTCTTTCTAAGGCTATAGATAACTTAAAATTCCCAAGAAATTCTAGTGGCAATAAAAATAGCTTTTTAGATATGATAAGTACAAGAAAAAAGAATAAGGAAGGGAATAGGTCCACTCTATAGGGGAAATGATCTAATGTAAATAGATGACAGAAGGCAAAACCCCATACCTCCATTTTACTACCATCTTCTTCAACAAAGAAAATGTTCTTTGAATTAGCAGTGGTAGAACAAAGCATCCAAATTATAAAAGGAGATAATAAGAGAATACCTCATTTCTTTAAATGAGTTCAATCTCTAATCTTAAATGAATTTTGTCTCAGGAATTTGTAGATGCCATATTAAGGCTACCATTGTAATCCTCAAGGAAAAGGGAGACTGGTGAAAATTAAATGTCTCAATTTTAAAAAAGGAATCATTGGAATTATAAATATTGATCTTGATGCTAACCTGTGATAAAATTCATGGACAAATGATTAAATACATAGTTGGTGAGCACTTAGAAAACAATGTGCTAATCACTAGACCAACAAAGATTCTCAATTGGGAATAAGTTATACTATATGCAGCTAATCTGAGGTTTCTTCTTTAAAAAAATCAATGAAAGGGATCCCATAGATATAACAGATGTCAATTTGAGAAAAGTATGTCTTTCTTTTGACATCTCATGGATAAGATGATGAAATATGAGTCAGATTGTAACACCATTAAGTATTTGCATTTGGATAAACAATTGTATCCAATGGCATGGTGTTAGTTGGGAGGGAAATCTCTGAATTAATGCAAGAATTTATTTGGGCCTTTGTCTGTTTGACATTATGATCCATGAGTTAAGTGACGAATACTTATAAAATTTTAAGTTGGAATACAAAACTAGGAAGGAGAGGTAATATCACGAGTTCAATGAACTTTAACAAGCACCTATTAAATACCTATTTACTATGTGGAGTTTATGGATGTTCAAAGAGAACTAAAAAATATCTCTGGCATGTTATGTTCTATGCACTATGGAACCATCTCACTGCCCGGGGAAGACCAATATTTCTGATGGGCTTGCTGAAACCTTTTCAGGGATGCTCATCCACCTTTGGTGTCCACATGGCACTTAAGTCTAACCCAGTGATTCCCAAAGTGGGTGCCACTGCCCCCTGGTGGGTGCTGCAGCAACCCAGGGGAGCAGTGATAGCTACAGGTGGATTTATCTTTCCTATTAATTGCTATTAAAATTTAAAAAATTAATTTCCAGGGGCACTAAAAATATTTTTTCTGGCAAAGGGGCGGTAGACCAAAAAAGTTTGGGAACCACTGTTCTAACCTGTGGCTTCTAAAAGGTGTAGCATGGGCTGTGACCACACTCTGATAAACCATCTCCATAGGTGGGCTAAACCAGATTAAGAGTCTTGAATCTGTCAGTTAGTTAAAGAGATATCTACCCTAAGCATGTGAAGACTTTGCTTCCCCTTGTGGAATGAGTAGATCAGAAGAATTTATTCCACTGGCCATGTGTTTAGAGCTCGATCAGACATGGAAGATGCTAAGGTCATCATCCACTGCATTCTGGGCCATCACCAGCCATCCTGACTTTTATCTTGCCACTGGACTTTGATGACTCTGGAAGAAAGAGTGAAACTGACAACTTTGTGGCAACTCTTCCTCATTTAAATCCAATTCATGCAAAAGTCAGGAGTTGTCTTCCAAAATGAATGACCAACAACTTACTATGTGCCAGGAACCATGGTAGGTACAAGGGATACAAAGACAAAGAAGGATACCTAGTTTCCACCTTTAAGAAGGTAGAGAGAGAGAGAGGTGGGAGGGAGGGAGGGAGAGAGGGAGAGAGGGAGAGAGGGAGAGAGAGAGAGAGAGAGAGAGAGAGAGAGAGAGAGAGAGAGAGAGGACAACATATATACAGAAGTGTAAATGCAAAATTTTTACAGAATAACAAAAATGTATGGGAAGAGAAGTACTAATGCCTGGGAGAAGCAGGAAAGGTCTCTTGTAGGAGGCAGAATTTGAGATGAATTTTGATGGGAACTAGGGACCAGAAAGCAGGAGTGAAAAAAGAAGAGCGTTTTATTAGGCATGGAGAGGCAGCCTATGTAAAATGACAGAGTCAAGAAAGAGTTGTTGTGTTTGGGACTGAGCATGGAAATTCTATGTACAGAGGAGAACAAGTAGGACAGTTTGATTGACATGTAGAGTGTGTGAAGAGGAAAAAATGTGATTTCAGGCTGGATATGCAGGTTGGAGTCAGAATATGAAGAGATTTAAATGACAAATAGAAGAGAGAGAATGTAGAAACAAGATTGAGAAACATTTTGACAGCTGGGAAGGTTTCTTGAATCAAGAAGATAGAATTTAATAGTGAAAAATGTAAAGTCTTGCAATTAGATTTTTTTAAAAAATCCTTCATACAAGGACAGTTTTGGGGAAGACCTAACTTGGCAGCAGTTCATGTGAAAAAGATTTGGGGATATTAGTTGAACATAATCCTAATGTAAGCCATCAGTGGGATTCAGCTGCTTAAGAAAATGAGCATAATCTTGGACTTCATTAAGAGAAATTCAATAGTCAGATTATAGAAAGTAAATGTTTCTTTACACTCTGGTCTACTCAGACTTTATTTGGAGTTTTATGCTCTGTTCTGTGAATCACATTTTAAGGTGTAAATGGACAAGCTAGTCTATTCAGAAATAGAATTAGCTATTTTTGTTCTGGAGTAGTGAAGACTAAGGGTCAATATGTTAGCTGTTCTCAAGAGGCTGGAGCTTTGTTGGATACAAGAGGAGATGGACTTTTCTCTTTTTCTTCAAAAGGTAAAATAAGAAAAATGAAGGGAAAACATAAAGGACCTCAATGGTATCTCATTATAAGGAAGAACTTGGTGATACAATGGAGTAGGCTATGAATACCAGAGCTACTCTCACATATTGACTGGATGAACACATCTGATATCAAGAGGAATAGTTTGGTTATTATAGATAGATACCTATATTGTATCCATATCTAAGTCTATATCCATCAAACCATATGACTAAGAACCATTCATGGAGTTACTTGAGTCAGTAGTTGGAGAGAAAGAAAGAAATATGAGAAACAGAAAAACCAGGAAACTGCTCATTGTACTGGGAACTGGGTAATCCTGGAAACAGGAATTTGTTGAGATGGCAAACAGGGAAATACATATTTGAACTGGAACACAAGATCATTCTTGGGAGGATACTCAGTGAAAATAATAGTATGGTGATATTTCTTTCAAAGGAGAGGAATATAGTGGCTTGTCTAGCTATCTCCTGATCAATGGGCACCTACTTTGCTTCCAGTTCTTTGCTACCACAAAAAGTACTATTATAAATATTTAGTTTATATGGGGATTTATTCTTATTGAGGTATAAATCCTGTAGTGGAATTTCTCAGTAAATGGGCATGGGCATTTTAGTTAAATAAGCATTTATGAAGTGTGTATTATATTTAGGCACTCTACTGGATTTTGAGAATATAGAGAGAAAATGAAACAATTGCTGCAGGTATGAAGTTCCTTGGGGTCACTAGGTGGTTCAGTGGATAGAGCACTGGGCCTAGAGTCAGAAAGATCTGAGTTCAAATCTGGTCTCAGCCACTTACTAGGTGTGTGACCCTAGGCAAGTCATTTAACTTCTATTTCTCTCAGTTCCTGATCTGTAAAACGGGGACACATTGGAGAAAGGAATGGAATACCATTCCAGTGTCTGCCAAGAAAAGTCAAATTCTTGGAATCATGAAAGGTTAAACACAACTGAATGACTGAACCTCAACATGAGGTTCCCAGAGATGGATCACTGTCATGTGACTAGGCTCTAACTCTCACAGGGTACTGGGAGGCAATCCTACTGTGGGGAGGGGTACACCTATTACTTACTACTTTAGCTACAAGCCACTCCTCCCCTTCCCATTCACAATAATGATGCCATTAGCTCTTAAACAGAACATGTTCAACAAATAAGGTTAAAAAACAAATAATCACAATAGTACACAAGATGATGAAAATGTACAAATAATTAGGAATACATATTTACCTACAACCATTAGTCATATTGTCTTTCCAAAGAATGCAATTTCTGGTGGAGAAAGTGGACAAACACATATACCCAGCAGGGGGCACATGAGAGGAGAAATTGATGTGTTTGAAGGAACTCACAACCCTGGACTGCAAGTCTTGGTGTCATTTGGTCTTTTCAGAAACAATCTATACCACATGAAGCCTCTTCTTTGCTACTGCTTTGCCCCTTCTGATCGTTACTTCTCTCTTGTGAGGCAAAGCCTTTCCTCTTCTGTTCTCAAGCCAATAAAGTATTCATAAATTCTTTTTCTTCTCATCCATCCTCCCTGAAAAAAGGAACAAGCAATTCTTTTCAACATGATTTTGCTGTTGTCCAATCAGTTTCAAGCTTCTTCTTAGGCCACATCAAAGTTCACATCAAATCTCCTTAGGTGGGGCTCTCTGGGAAATGCAGACAAACCCAATAAGCATTTGACTGTACAGAATTCTGTTTTGTTCAGTCAGCCATCATCCAGAAAAGTCTCTTTTTATAGCAAGCTAATGCAAAATTTGTATTTTCTCTTCTATTTCTCCCTCTTAAGCCAGAAAAGGCATTAGAGACAAACACTCTCTTCCAAGGGGTATCTTCCTCTTTGAAGATGTAGGTAATGCTAAAGGACAATAAACTCAAATGGCAGCAGAATTCATCTCTCTTCCCATGTATTCTTAGCATGTCTCTAGCCAAATCAGTAAACTCTTAGCCTTCCTATCAGTTTACTAAGAGCAAAAAGGTGGAGAGAATGTCAAGAGAGTTCAGATGTGACTTTAGATTGTTTTTGTTTGTTTTTCAAAAAGGATCACTGCCATTATGGGATGATATTTTGACTTGTGCATGAAATTGATTTGTGAGGAAAAGTTCCCCAAAGCCAACAACCTCATTCTCTTTTCAAGTCATCAAATCCAATGACAAGACTAAAGTCAAGACAACTGGTTACAAATGGGGATGCAGTGGATAACCTGGCATCTCTGAGGTCTAAACAAGTGCTAAGCACTTCATAGTGCCTGTTTTAATCATCTTCATGATTGTTGGAACATATTGTTTTCTTTAAGCTCTTTCATTGACTTGACACACTAGAGTTATGGTTCTGGGTAAGTCACTTAACTCTGCCTCAGTTCCCTCATCTGTAAAATGAGCTAGAGAAGGAAATGCAAATCACTCTGTTATCTTTGCCAAGAATACTCTAATTGGGGTCACAAAGAGTGGGATGTGACTGAATAGCAACAAAAATCTGTCTACCCACTTTCTGTTTCATCACACTAAGCTTCTTGACTGATGACAACTTTTTCACCATTCTCATGCCTCAAATCAGTGATTCCTGGAATCTGTGATTCATCTTTATATTAGAACATACAACTTTGACATCTAAATTTCTGTTAGATAGGAACTCAATATTCCTTCCTTAATTTTTCCTGTAGTTTCCAGTTATTTGATGTTTAATTTTGCTAATCATAAGTTTTTAAATTCTAAAAACAGTCATCTGCAAATGAACTAAGGGACCACAATGCCCGCCAGGCCTCATTACTTGTTATTTCTCTGCCCTTAGATAGGATCTTTTCAG
The DNA here is from genome assembly GCF_016433145.1 of Gracilinanus agilis. NCBI lineage: Eukaryota > Metazoa > Chordata > Mammalia > Didelphimorphia > Didelphidae > Gracilinanus > Gracilinanus agilis. The sequence continues at coordinate 128,650,222 of NC_058135.1, forward strand.
GACATTCAAGGAAGGGCAGTTTTCTATTTGTTCATCTAACAGTATACATCTCTTCAAATTTTCTCAGAGAGACTTGGTTCATAGGTGGATTTTATCCTTCTTCCTTACAGAAAAATTATTTTTTGTTCCTTTTAGCAACTAAGTTATTCACATAGGAAAAGGGACAATAGACTCCATAAATATGTATAGTCAGAATAACCATATTTAGACTAATGTATTGATGCATTAATGGGTTGAATGAGTTAATATTTGTGAAGTGGCTAGTTCAGTGTCTGGAATCATATAAACGTTTCTTTTCTTCCCTAATCAAAATAAATAGAAGGTAGTTAAATTTAAAGTATTTGGGGAGGAGAGACATTAGCAGTTGGGATAGATAAGGAAAATTCTGTAGTAGAAGGTGGTGCTTGAGTTGTGTCTTAAAGGAAATGAAAGATTTTATAAACTGGAACTGAGAAAGGATGTCATAAAAAATGAATATTTCTGATTATTTCAGTATTCCTTTAGTTCTGTAAATTGTGTTTTGTAGGTGTGTTTATATAAGACCTGATTGTGTCATGGTATGGTTACACCTAGATATTTTATGTAATTTGTAATTATTTTGAATTGGAATTTCTTTTTTCTAATTTTTTTTTAGTAACTTACAGAAAGGATGTTGATTTTTGAAGGGTTTTATTTCATAATTTTCAGTAACAAGTTAATAATTGTTTTAATTCTTTCATTGAATCACTAAAATTCTATAAGTCCATCATCATATTTTTAGAAAGAATCTGTGATTCCTATACAGAAAGGAAACTCCAATGAGGAAACTCGCTTGTTCAAATTCCAGATTTGGAGAGTTTCCTGGTAGTTTTTGTAGGGATATTAAATGAATGTTTAATAAACATTCGGTGAATTAAGTCACTAAGACTAGACTGAAGGAGAAATAAAGGAATTCACTAGATTCAAAACTTCATGAAGGTGGGAACTATGTTTTATTCGTCTTTGCAACATGCATTTAGGTGGTATAGTAGATAGATTACTGGACTGGGAATCAGGAAGACTCTTCTAAGTTCAAATCCAGCCTCAGACACTAGCTGTGTGATGCAGGGCAAGTCACTTAACACCATTTGCCTCAGTTTCCTTATTTGTAAAATTATCTGGAGAAGGATATGGCAAACTATGCCAGCATATTTGCCAAGAAAACTCCAAATGGGTTCATGAAGAGTCAGACAGGGCTGGACAACAGCAAAATATCCACTGCAATAGGCTGTCACGCAATAAAAACAAAACTGAAACTATCCCTACCCACAAGAGAACTCACATTCTGTGGAGGGGATGAGGGAAGGAGAATATCTACATATATTAGAAGTTACAGTGAGAATAAGTTTTATTTCCTTACTAAGACAGTGGACTAGGTTTGTCCCTTTAGCCTAATTGATTCCATTTTGTTTTAAGCCTCCATTTTGGATTGAGTTGTTTTCCTATAAATTATTGTCCTATAATAAGATAAGCAGTTGTGTGGGATGATCTAGTAAAAAACATGTGTGCCTTATTAAACTGATAAGCATATATGGACCTACTGATAGGACGAATGGAAAAATGTCATAAACAATTTCATAAGTTTCATAATGGACTACCAATTGAATTATGTAGTAAACAAATGAAGAGCACAGAACTATAAGAAACTCACTGGGAACCATAGTTGTCAGCCTGTTTAGGGCAATAATTAGGACAGACTGACCACTACATCCCCCCTCTCCTGTCCTCCACTTGAGACCTGAGCAGTTCACATTCCTATGAGGGCAGTGTTGGGTAATGGAGACTTGCCAGTAGGTAGTCTCAGAGGGAAGGAGATAGATACACATGAACTCCATTTCAGGCTAGGCAAGAAGGGAACTTGGTTTTGAGTATAAGACACTTATTGGGACCTCTTAGAAACAGGTTGGTGGTTTATTTCTAGATAGGTTGGAAGGAAAGATAAATATGATGAATACGGAGAATCATGGAAAGATTTATTTGAACTGATACAAAATGAAGAAAGCAGAGCCAAGAAAACAACATGCACAATGTGTGTGTTGACTATAATAATGTGTAAATGGAAAGAAAAATAACAACAAAGCAATCAAAATGGAACCTTTTCAAATTATACAGAAAAAGTTTTGCCTCAAGGAAGAAATTTGAGAAGAAACCTTCCCTTACTCCTTTACAAAGGCTTAGGGTCCAAAGGCATGGAGAATTTCATATAGTGTCAGATTATTTTCTCTTTAAAATTATTTATTATGTGCAAATGAATAGCTTGGAGGGGTGAAAAAGGGATATAATGAGAAATTTAGGCAATGTAAAAACAAAAAAATTCAATAAAACCTATTAAAATAAAATGAACAATAGGACTGTGATCTCGGATATTATATCTCTTTAAAATTTTTATAATTTTCTATCATTAATTTAAAATTATTTTAAAATGTATTTTTCATTACTAATAACATGAATAGACCTCAACCCATAAATGTTCTGGGGTCCAAAATAGCTTAATCCAAAGCTTAATACTTTGCCACAGTGCAAAGAGCTTAATTCTCTAGCTAATTTACTGACTGCCTGAATTTTTTCCAAATTCAAGTTTCCCTTTTTTTTTGTGTGTGTGAAAAACTTCTTCAATTTACCATGGATTTTATAGACTCTTTACTCTAATTAAATTCAATATTTATTAAACTGCTTACTACATGAAAGGCATTCTGTTATTTTTTGGCATAAAATGGCAAAAAAAAAATGCTATTCTGAAGGAACTTATATTTGACCCCCCAAATTAAAAAACAAGAAAAAGAAAAAAAACCCTCCAATTCCTGCCCAAGATTCTTGAATGTGATTCCTGTAAAGGTTATTTACCTTCTATCTTTCTTCTAATAGCCTTTTTTTTTCAGAGTTTAATCTTATTTTTATTGATACCTTGAATCTTGGGCAGTATCATGGAAGAACTAATGCCTTTTAAAATCTCTTTAACAAACTCAACTCAGTGACATAGGATGATTTACAATTATCCTTAACTTGGTCTAAGAATATCTCATTTGAAATCTGTAATAACCATCAGCATCAGGTCAGTTCTGCAAGGGGGGGGGGATGTTTATGAATGACCACCAGGGGGTAGGTGATAGCCCAAAGGACATTATCTCCAAACAAATTAATCCCTAGGCGCTACCTTGGTTTAAAGTTGATTGAATGAGGGGGAGATTAAAAAAAAAAACCACTATCTACTTATAAGAACATTAAAAATGCAATTTCTTATCACAAATTCTTGAGACTTTTTATGAAATGAATGTCTTGCTAACTGCCTGTCTTATCACTTGGGTTGTCTACCAAAAAAGTCAGCACAGGTAATTTTTCATATTTATCGCAGTTCAATGTGTCAGGCCCCTAAGTTTTATAATAACATAATAACAAATTAAATTAAATTCAGGAAATGTTACAAAAGGCATTATCTCTTTTCCCTCAAAAATTATGTAGCCAGAATTAAAATACTTATTGGTCTTTGTTTTATTGTATTTATTTTTAAGTCAATGGGAATTGATGCCATCCCTTTTAGATTTTGAATTTCATAAGGGCATACTTTTAAACGGAATGACTGCTACTTAGGTCTTGTCTCCTTATTAAACAAACTCATGATAAAAAAAAGATTAATCCACATAAATAGAACCATGTAACATAAACTAACACAATTGAGAATTTGCCTAGTATGTAAAAAAAAAAGCCACAATTACATCTGTACCAGAGATTAAGTGACTGTACAAATATTAATATAAATCAATAGAACTGGTTGTTCTAAAACCTCCAGGAATGTCCTTTTCCGATGGTTCATCATGGCATGGAGGTGACCCCAGCTTCTCTAGGGGAGTCCAAGTTCTGATACATCCACCTAGAAAAGGCTTAATAATGTCCTGCTTATGGACTATGTGCCTGCTGACTAAGGACCAGCTTAATAAGCTCAGAGTATGTCTTCACCAAAAGCATGGCTCCTGGATGATGATTTTCTTTTTTTTTTCTTTTTTTTTTTTTAGGTTCAGAAATTCAAGATTGTCAACTTAGACCAGGGGTCTGCAACCTTTTTGGCTGTGAGAGCCATAAACGCCACAAATAATCCATTGGGGGCAGCTGGGTAGCTCAGTGGATTGAGAGCCGTACAGTGCTCACAGTGCGCGCTCCTGTAACAGCGCCTGAAAAAAAAATTGACTTTATGGCTCCTGCACAAAGAGCCATATCTGGCCCTCAAAAGAGCCAGATATGGCTCGAGAGCCATACGTTGCCAACCCCTGACTTAGACTAAAAGAGAGGTTAGGAAATGTATTAGTAAGGAGGTTATCCAATACCATGAAAGCATGGCTCCCTGAATCATCCAAGTAGGAAGCAATGGCAAAAATCTTGTCAAAATTGGTATAATGGAAAGAACTCTGGATATGGAGTCAGAAAATTTTCATCCAAGACTTGTCTCTGATAGAAAGATATACTGGAGCTATGTTGTAGAGATCTTTATATTTGAGATGATGGAGTTTGTATTTTTTGTCCAATGGGCATTTAGAGAGACAGTTAAGATTTTTAACTATGGGGTCATAGAATCATAAATTTAGAGCTAGAAGAGATCTGAGGACCCTCAATTTTAATTCCTTCCTTTTATAGATGAGGAAACTAAGACACAGAAAGTTTACATGTCTAACCCAGGGTCACAAGCCAGAAAGCGTCTAAGGGCAAACTTGAATGCAGGTCTTCCTGGATTCAAGTCTAGCACTCTATTTTGCTACATTGCTTCCAAAGACTAAATGACATAGACAGATCTAGGCATTAAGAAGATTCTTTTAGAAATAGAAAATAACCTACAAAATACCTAAACTAGCAGAATACCAAAGAGAGATCTTAAATTAAGCAATCTCAGAAAGTTTCATTTCCCATCTGGCTGCACTACTTTTGGACTTTTCTGACTTCTATACTATGTCCCAAGAACACCATCTTTGGGAAATCTTAACATTCTGCAGTAGCCAATCAACCTTGATACTCACACTTATCACTGCACTCTGCCCCTCTGATTGGAAGGTGGAGCCATGACCTCCAAAACTAGAGATCAGGACAGATGTCTCCTAATTTCCCACCTGATTTTACTATGGGATTTCACAGATTTCTGTCTTATTGCTGGTTCTGCATGCCAGGGGTAAGCTTCTTCATGGTTTACCTATAGGGAGGGGAGCACAGTTTTTGCCTGAAGTATCAGCAATTGCTTGGCTGCTTTGTGGCATATTAATACCTGAGGCTATTTGGAGACTATGCATTTATGGTAGTCTCAGTTTCATTCTGATAAAGTCTGTTTCTTCTTTTACATTACAACCTTCCCAAATACTTGATGACAGTAAACAAGATCTCCTTCACTTTAATTTACATTTCTTTGATGAGTGATTTTGAACAATTTTTCAAATGGTTGTTGATATTTTACATGCTTTCTTTTGAAAACTTCAAATCTTTCTGTTTTGGAGAACAACTATCTTACAGATGAGTGTGGATTCTCTATAGGTTTTGTTGAATTAAAAAAAATTTTTAGAATATTTTTCCATGGTTCCATGATTTATGACTCTCCCCGCCTCTCCCACCCCATCTTCTTTCCTTCTCCCTCCCGGAGCTGACTGTTGAATTTTTAAAGGAGATACTTAATACAAACATTTTTTCTAATTCATATAATTCCTTTTAAATCAAGTTACAGTGATTTTATGTGTGCAAAATCCCTTTAATATTATATAATCCAAACAATTCATTTTGTCTTTAATAATCTTCTTTATTCTGATTGTGGTTATGTACTCTTTTTCCTAGTCTCCTATTTTTTATCCTATAATTAAAAAATTTAGATAATTCATTCACTTGGAGTTTATTGTTGTATATGGAGTGAAATGTGAGACTACATATGTTTTCTACATTCCAAACTATGTTCTAGTTTTCTCACTGGTTCTTACAGAATAAAGGATCTTTTTTCTAAGCAATGACTTGGGTTCATCCAACAGTAAACTGCAGCACAATTCTTGTTTCTAGTTCTTGTTTAACCAGTTAATTCCATTGAGCTGCTTTCTATCTTTTTATGCAGCACCATATAGTATATAATTGATAATTATGATTTTATAATGTAGTTTGAGTCTTGAGAAAGGAAGATCATTTCTCCCCTTTCTTCAACCTTTTAAAATTTATTTTCCTTATATCCTTTATCTTTGATTTTTTCATATTATTATTTTGTCAAATTCCATAAATATCTTCCCTGATAATTTGATGGGTAGAATTTTTAAATTTATTGAAGTTTTTGGGTAACATATACCATATATGTACATATGTGTATGTATATAATTGGCATAACCCATACATGAACATTGAATCTCTCTGTTTTAGTTTTCTTTTATTTCTATTAAAATGTTTTATAGTTGTGTTTCTTAAATACTGATTGTGTTTTTTCCTCAGATATTTAGTACTTTTTAATTTTCTGAAATAAAACTTATTTTCATAGCTCTTAATTCCAATTTGATAATATATATTGATGCTTTTTTGTATCTTGCTATTATAATAAAAATTTGCCCCGTATGTCATCCTCAATTACTGTAACTAACAGGGTACTCTAAGCCCTGTTGAAAAAGACTTTTTGACTGGGTTACTGAATCAATAAATTAAAGGTGTAAACTAGTATGAATAACTCCCAGATGCCTCTATTGAATCAATTAATCAAAGGCATGAGTCTTGTAGAAGTGCTTTTATTATCCAAATTTTATAGATGAAGAAACTGAAGCAGCCAGAAATGAAATGTGTCTGAGGTAGGATTTGAATTCAAGTCTTCCTGATTTTAGTCCTAACATTCTAAGCTTAACACTATGCCACTTAGCTCCCCTTTATGAAGGGGAAACTGATTCCATCTTTGTGAAAATATGAAACCTTCTCTAAACCTTTCAACACCCGCTGCTCTCTTTCTCTTATAATTCCTTAAATTTCTTATTGTTCTTACTGGTTTTTGTGCTTAATTATGTAAAGGCACAGTTTTGTAGAAGGGTAGGTAGAATACTGTTCTGGAAAAAAAATTCGTAGGATTTGGAATCAGGGGAATCAGAAATCCTTTCTTTGAAGGATTATCTTTGAAGTTGGGTGAATTACTTGATGTTATAAATTCCGTACATTAGTATCATATCTTTGCATTCTTCTCTACTCGCTAGCACAGAGAACAGTGTATTGCACATAATAGGCTCTTAAAAATGTTTGTTGAAAAAATGAATGAATATATCTTGTCTCTAATAAATTTCAAATCTCCTTGAGATAGAGATTATGCTTTAGACTTCTTTTATACCTTTCTATAGCACTCCACACAATTCTGAGTCCATGATACCTTCAACACTGGATATTTACCCAGAATTTTAAAGGATGTTAAGTGAATTACAGACATCTCATTTGAGCCTCTTAACAACCCCTGTGAAGAAGTTAATACAGTATTATTTTCTCTGTTTTGCAAATGAGGAAACTGAGACTCAGTGAGTGACGTGGCCATGAATACACAGCTGGGAAAGATCATTTGCACCCAGGTCTTCCTGTTTTCACGACCAATGCTCAAATAGGTGTTCAGTGTGTCTTCACTGAGTTAGGAAATAGATTTAGAGCTGAGAGGTACCTCAGAGATTATTTCATTCAAATCATTCATTTTAGAGATGAAGAAACTGAGGACTAGAGAAATGAATTCTCAAGACTGATTATGTAGCATTAATTTAAAAAAATAATTGGAAGGATAAATTCTAATTGGGAAAACACAGTCTTCTTTTTCTCTCTCCTTGCAAAATATGTAATGTGGAATACACAGGCATAAAGGAATCTTAAGGCTAGAAAGAAACTCAGTCCTTTTTTATGTCTGAATTCAATGAATGCTGACAAAACATAAATTTCTGGTTCAAAGACAAAAGTCTTAAAAAACCTCATAAAGGCATCATGAGCACCAGGCGCTCTTAAAAAAACCAAGTGTTGTAAGAGGGTGAATGAGTCAGAAACATAAATACACCTGAATTAAAAAAATTTGGAGAAAGCCAAACTAAGTAGAAGGATATATACATACACATATATTATGTTCCCACTCTTCCAGTGTTTGAAAAATAGGCCAAATTAAACTTGACAGAGTGGAAGGTCTAAGAATAACTTGTAAGAATGGATGAATGCGAAATAAGACCGCTCCTTCGACTCCTTTGCAGAGATGGTTCTAGGGTTATGGAACATTCCATATATATTCAGTTTTTTTCCCATGTATTGACCAGCTTAACTGATTTTTCTCTTCTTCCCCTTCTTTTTTTTTCTTTTAAAATATTCTTTGTCATATAAGGTATTTCTCTGAGAGAGGAGAGAGAAAGAGATACAGGGGAAATTTTGAAGTGAAATTGAAGGATATCAATAAAATTTATTTTTTAAACGAATGAGATTGCAGTTTATACTATGTAAGGAGTTAAAAAAAATTCATGCTTTGAAGTTTCATGCTTTGAATTCCATTCACTATATATAGCAATCCACAAAGTATGTGAATAATAGCCTTATAGATGAAGCAATTTTTTCTTTTTCTTTTTTTTAATCCTTCCTTTCCATCTTAGAATCAATATTATGTATTGATTCCGAGGGGGTTAAATAATTTCTCAGGGCTACGTGGCTATGAAGTAACTGAAGTCAGATTTGAACCCAGGACTTCCTATGTCTAGGCCTGACTCTCAGTCAGCTAACTTGCTGCCCCTGAAGTAATTTTTTTCAAGAGAAAAATCATAGATTTAGCATTGGAATTAATGGCAGAGGACATGCCAGTTCAACCTCTCAATTTATAGCTAAGACACATTCAGGTAGGATGTGACAGAGTTGTTAGCTCAACCCATGTCCTGTGACTCCAAAGTCAGTATCTTTTCCCCCACTGCAATATGTTGATGGACATACATGCTCCAGAATGTTTTGATCTAGTTTCCCTAAAAACCAGTTCTTAGATGTGGCCTCTGTATAAATGGAAATTTTGAACTTTGAACTTCATCCCTCATAAGAGCCTTAATTTTCCCCAAATTCCCTTTAATCTCTCCTGTGCCACCACATTTGCATGGTCATGTTATTGTTTTATAAGTTCTGTAGCTCCTTCCTCTCTCTCTCCTTCACGAGGACGGCTAAAGTTAGTTTAGTACTTTTAGCTAGTATTTTTTGTTAGTTTATTGCCAATAAAACTTTATAAAATGTAATATTTAGTTATTGGATATTAATTTTAAAATCCATACCTCTCATATTATAATTTGCTGATTCATTCTTCAGATCTATATATGAATTCACACTTAGATTTTTCTAGTCTTTTTTGTATTTGATTCTTCCCAATTACATGCAGAAACAATTTTTAACATGCTTTCTCACATTTTGAGTTCTAAATTCTTTCCCTCTCTCCTTTCCCTGCTCCTTGAGAGAGTAAGCAATTTGACATAGGTTATACACATGCTATCATGCAATACATATTTCCACATTTGTCATGTTGAAGAAGACACATAGTACTAAAAAAACTCTTGAAGAAAATAAGGTGAAAAATGGTCTGCTTTGATCTTCACTGAGACTCCATCAGTCCTTTCTCTGGCAGTGGATAAGATATTTTCATCACGAGACCTTTGGAGTTTTCTTGGATCATTGTATTGCAGATACTAGCTATTTTTCCTGCCTTTTTAAAGGCATGCTAAGGGTCCCTCTATAGCAAGACCTTCCAAACTGTAGCAAAATGCTCACCTTTATATTTATCCTAGGTGGAGACTAACTGTGCTAATTTCTGTCACTGAGACAAAATCAGAGGGATTGTTTCCAGTGTTGAACTACATCTCCACTCTCCAATATTGAATGGAATCTCTAAGTCTTGACTAAATAACTAACTTCCTTATGAGAGATTTTCTAAAAGTTCCTGAAAAATGCCTTTCATTTCTTGAATGTCTCTGTCTCTGTGAATGGCGCCTCCCTCAACAGCAGCTGCTATTTTACAGCTCTGTCCCAGCAGGAAGCCAAGTCCAGTTCCAGGGAGGGGTCAGGTGACTTCAATGAAGGCTTGAGGAGACTGGAATAGCATGAAAATATCAGGTTCTTTGGAGTCCTTTCCACCACCTGAAAAAGTAAGCCAGGAAGCCAGTGCTCCAATTGCTACTCATTTTTTACATCTGAAGCTGAGAAAATATTGGAGAAGTTCATGTTGCCCATGTCTGCATAGGCATTTGACATATATCACCTTCAAGCCTTGCTTTTATATCTGTGCTTCACTAGGGGAAGTCACAAAGACTCATTTGATACTCTTAAAACCAAGCTCTGGCTAGACTCTGCTTTCTGAATCAAAAAATCTTCAGTAGTCCCCTCAGCCTGGCATTTAAAACTCTGAACAATCCAAGTCCTACCTGACTTTCCAGTCTAATTTAATATCTCTCCCTTTTACACATTCCATGCTTTAGCTACAGTGGTTTATTAGCTGCACGAAAGCATAACATTTCATCTTTTTACTTCATGTGGTTGCTTAAATGGTTGTTGTTTTTTGTAGTCCAAGAGGATCAAAATGACATCACTGGGTGATGTTTCCTACTCAAACATCAGTAGTTAAGGGAGGCAGAGTTGTGTGGTCCTAAGACTTCACTCTCTCTTCCAGGGTCATCTTTGGCCAGCAGCAAGACAAAAGTCAAGATGGTGATGATTTTTGGTTGCAGTGGTTGGTCTTGGATTTTTCAATGATGCCCAACCAAGTCCTAAGCTCTCCACCGCATCTGCTTCCATCTGCCATCATGGCTGTTGGAACAAATTGTTCTGATCTGCTCATTCTGCTGGGGAAAGTCTTCACATGTGTGGGGTAGACCCATTGGTTACCCTCAACCTGCTTATCCCAACAGCCAAGAATTTATTGGAGTGTGGAAGGGGATTATACTACAGCTTCTTGGAGCTTGGGTGGAAGGTGGACAAAGGTAGATGAGCAATCTTATAAAGGGTTCAGCAAACCCTCACGCCAAGAGTGCTAATCCTTCTTGAAAACTCCTTGTACCCCTTAAGTAGGTCAACTAACTGGAATATACTCCCTCCTCATTGGGATAATCTCTTACAATCTCTAATTTCCAATAAGGCTCAACTCAGGTGATGCCTCCTAGGAGGCAATATCTGATTTTCTAAATTTTTAATGTCTTCTCCCATTATAAATTACTTTATCTATACTGTGGTTTTATCTCTCAATGTATAAATTGGAAACTCCCAGAGGGTAAGGACAGTTTTGTTTTTTCTTTGTTTCCCATCTCTTAGACTAGTGCCATGGACAAATGCTAGGTACAAAACTATCAATAAGCACATGAGAAAGTGTTCTAAATATCTTATAATTAGAGAAATGCAAATCAAAACAACTCTGAGGTACCACCGCACACCTAGCAGATTGGCTAAAATGACAGCAAAAGAAAGTGGTGAATGTTGGAGGAGATGTGACAAAATTGGAACATCGATGAATTGCTGGTGGAGTTGTGAATTGATCCAACCATTTTGGATGGCACTTTGGAACTATGCCCAAAGAGTGCTAAAAGAATGCCTTCTCTTTGATCCAGCCAAACCACTGCTGGGGTTATACCTCAAAGACATCATAAGGAAAAAGACATGTACAAATATATTTATAACCACACTCTTTGTAGTGGCAAAAAACTGGAAAATGAGGGTATGTCCTTTAGTTGGGGAATGGCTGAACAAATTGTGGTATCTGCTGGTGATGGAATACTATCAAAGGAATAATGAACTGGAGGAACAACATGTTAACTGGAATGACCTCCAGGAATTGATGCAGGGTGAAAGGAGCAGAACCAGGAGACCATTGTACACAGAGACTGATACATTTGGCACAATCAAATGTAATGGACTTCTGTACTAGCAGCAATGCAATGACCCAGGACAATTCTGAGGGATTTATGAAAAAGAATGCTATCCACATTCAGAGGAAGAACTATAAGAGTGGAAACACAGAAGAAAAACAACTGCTTGAACACATGGGTTGATGCAGATATGATTTGGGATGTAGGCTCTAAATGACTATTCCAGTGCAGTTATCAATAATATGGAAATACATCTTGATTGATGACACATGTAAAAAACAGTGGAAATGTGCATCAGCTACAAAGGGTGGGGGAGGTGAGGTGGGTGGAGGGGAGAGTAAGAACATGAATCATGTAACCATGGAAAATTTTCCTAAAATAAAAATAAAAATAAAAAATAAAATAAAGGCAGAAAAGAAAGAGGAGGACTGAGAAGAGAATAATGGTATGAAAGGTCACAAAACTTATCACAATAGAACTGGAAGGAAAATGAAGAAATCATCTACTTCAGGACTCTTTAACTTTTTGTCTATCATGGACCCCTTTGGCAAGTTGGGGAAGTCTATGGACTGTTTCTCAGCATGAAGTTTTTACATGATTGAAGGAAAAGCTAAATTTTGGTTATAGATTATTGAAAATAAAGAAATAATTTTTTTCCCCAACCAAGTTCAAAGGTGTGATGAAATTTGTCCACAGACCTGGTGAATGCCAGATCTAAAAAATTCATAATCTAGCCAATTCCCTCATTTTTCACATGATGAAATAGGCCCATGGAGGTTAACCTAAGTCACACAGGCAATAAGTAATAGCCAAAGAGTCAGAAAGTTCCTGAATAAAAAGAGCTGGGAGAGACTTGGGGACAGAATGTAATCATAATTATACCTTATGATTTGTATAGGGCTTTTTAGCTTACAAAACATTTTACGTATATCACCTTAGTTAACCCTCTCCTGTCAGGGGGAAGATATAAATATTATTATCTCCATGTTACAACCAAAAGGAAACCAAAAATTTTAATTTGATCTTTAAAAAAAATTTAAATTTAAAACCAAAAATTCACTCCCCAAGGTGACAGAGTCAGGGATGAGGCCAAAATCTTGGTTTTCTGAACTTCTTTGTTCTTTCCACTATATTCTGCTTCCTCTCTGGGTAATCAATTGTTCAGTAAATAAAAGTAAGAGATGAAGTAAGGAACAAGTTGAGGTCAAAGGCTTAGGAAGGGAAGGGTGGTCACTTAGTTTTTTTTTTAGAGGGGGATTGCCTCATTTCAGATTACTATCCTTACACATACTTCCTTCCCTTTTGTCCTTTCTCTATGGACCCATCTTAGTGATGACAATGCCAGTAAGTCATTTCTAGGTCCCAAGTCCTCGTTACTTAACTCGAAGACTTCTCCTTCATGGCTAGTGATATACAGTGTAGTTGTCGATGCCACATTGTCACTCTTACACGGTTTCCTTAGTTATATTATAGCTCTTTGTTCCCTTCTGTTTGGTGACTGTCTGGGCAGAGAAGCTGGACAGCATCTCAGTTGAAGGATGGCAGGTCCACAGGGTTGTTTGCGGGTCGTCTGCAGGTTTAGAATAAGCTCTTTGAGGGTGGAGACCAAGTTTTTTTTTTTTTTTTTTTTTTTTGGTGATCATTCTTAGTATCGCAGGGCTTCATGAACATTTAAAAAATGGATAAATATATTTCACTGTAACTTTTTTGAATTCTAGCATTTTATTTTTAGCATTTAAAAACATTATTCAGAGAAGGTTTCACAAGCTTTCCAAAGGGGACTACTGACACCCAAGAAGATTGAGAATTCCCAGCTTAATTAGTGGTTGTTGACTATCTGACTTCCTTCATATACAATGAACAATCCATGAGCATTTATTGAGTACCTGCTATTTGCTAGGTACTATGCTGAGCACTGAGGATACCAAGGAAGGAAAAAGACAGTTTCTAACAGGATTATTTACAGAACTAAAACTACTGAGGGTATTGCTGCTGGATTCCGGTTGTTCTTCAGGTGTTCTGACTCCAAAGTCAGTATTCTCTATACTTCACTGATAATAACACACCTGATGTGTGCCTGATAACACCCCAGTCTTTTTAATTTTAAAAGGGATCTACTATAAAAAGCTACATGAGACTTATTCAAAGGGGAGTTGTAACATAACAGAATGGACAAAATTTTGAGGCACTTGTTTAATAGCCTGCCTTTGTAACATACTACATCTGCGATCTTGGGTCATTACTTGGGTCATAACTCTCAGGTACTGAAATTCTTCATCCACAGAATGAGAAGATTCAACTAGATAGCTTCCAAGGTTCTTTCTATGAGTAAATTTATGATTTCCTGTTCCTGTAAGTATTTTTAACTCTTACCTTCTGGATTAGAATCTACACTGAGTATTGATTCCAAGGTAAAAGAGTAGTAGGTAAGATAATTGGGGTTAAGTGATTTTCCCAGGGTCACACAGCTAGGAAGTATGTGAGGTCATATTTGAACCCAGGACCTTGTATTTCTAAGCCTTGCTCTCTATTCACTGAATCACCTAGCTGCCCCATTCCTATAAGCAGGGAGGAATAGGAAGAGGTCTCATATTTTTCTCCTTTAGCCAAAGTGGTAGAATAATCATAACCAGAAAAGTTAAAGGATGTAGTAGCACTGAGAAACCATTAGGGAATCTGCCTTAGGAGCCAGTGAGTTGCACATCGTTCAAGGTCTCTAAGCAAAGGCTGGATCTACTAGTTGGATATGGTGCTGTAGAGCTCCTTTTTGAGGGAATGAATAGGTTAGACTAGGTGGCCACTAAGGTCCCTCCAAACTCCAAAATTATATGTTTTTGCAATAGCTAGTCAAGTTCAAAAATGGCATGGGATTGTTGGGTGTGCCAGCCCCTCTTTTGTTCCCCCCCTTCCTCCTCCCTCAGCTCCTCCAGTGGGGTTAAGGTGTCATCAGAGATTCTACTAGGAGGAAGGGAGAGAGACATTCCATCTTGGATGATCATAACAGCCTTTACTTCACTCTTCAGATCCTCAGTCTGGAACAAAAAAGCTGCATCTCTTATTTAGAGCTAGTGACTTAAAGGGACACTTTTATACCACATTCTGTATTTTCCCCTTAATCATCATCAACAATATCTGAATCAGCAGTGAGGTTCTTATTTGCTAGTATGATTGCTTTCAGTGTAATTGAACTAATGAGCTAATTTGATCAGAGTACAGTATGTACAGGAATAGCATTTGATTTCAAATTCAGTGGAAAACAGGCGACATCATGAAATTAGCTCATAAATAGCTCAGTCTTCTCAATGAAAAGAATATTCAGTAATTAAATAATATTCCAATTAAATTATCTCATTTATATTTCTTAACCTTTCACAAATGCTGTGGGGAAGGAGAATACTTTAAATATGTAAACAATGAATAAAATATGAACTATGTTATGTATTCACAACACTGACAACTTACAAATCTATAGAATTAATTGCTTTTGTGTATAATAGGTGTTTTGGAAAATAAGCATCAATCTCTTAGGCTTGACTCATATTCGACCACCCTGAAGAAAAGTTTAATGGAAACAAATCCCTAAAGAGTGTCTATTTATTATTTCTTTAAAAGTTTGGCAACAAGATATGCAAATGAAATATCTACTAATGAGTGCAGGAAAACATGTTTTACTTCTAGGTATTTTCTTTTTAAATTAGAAGGTAATGTTAATGATGTTGTAAGAGCTATTCAAGATAAATTTATTGAAAATGTTTTGTCCTGACCAAGACGAAAAAAATAATTTTTTTCAAACCTTCAGCCCAGAATTTTACCTGTTATTTAGAAAAATGTTTCTTCAGAAATATGCAAGATAAGGTGGAAAGCGAGGTCAGTAACATTCCATCAATGTGTGTATCATAAACATGACTTCCTTGAATTGAGCTGAAAAAAATTAATTATTGTTTGGGAAATAAATATGTGATATAAAAGTTTTAATCCAACATTTGGTCTACGGAAAGAAACAGATAGTTAAAGTAAAGTCAGATTTTGCTGAGT
This sequence comes from Gracilinanus agilis, assembly GCF_016433145.1. Classification (NCBI taxonomy): domain Eukaryota; kingdom Metazoa; phylum Chordata; class Mammalia; order Didelphimorphia; family Didelphidae; genus Gracilinanus; species Gracilinanus agilis. Next base: position 128,666,088 of record NC_058135.1, read on the forward strand.
TAAAAATCAATTATTTTAATTCTTGAAATAGAAAATCCTTAACCTAAATGAGCTAGTCAACTTGATTTGATAGGATATTTTTGAATGAAAAGTTCTTTGTATGGCATAGTTACAAATCCTGGCTGACACCCAAAGTGAGGGAGAACAATTATCAAGTTCATAGCAATCCTTCTCTTCTGCAAAGAAACTATTTATTTGCTTTTGTCTTTAATACTTCTGCCTTGATTCCAACTCTTAATATTTGGTACTCTTTGCATTTCTGGAGAATGTTTGAATGTTACAAGTTTTACATTTAACCCCAAGGAGTCAAGCTCAGCAAATATTTTCATTTGCCAAGAGCTGTAATCACTTGATATTCAGCCATTAGTCTTAATGTATATGTATAAAATAATAAAAGGGTAAAATGACAAATGTTGGAAAAAGGAGCACACTTATAGACGGTTGGCAGAACTGTGAATTGATCTAACCATTTTGGAGAGCAATCTGGAATTATGCTCAAAGAGTTATAAAACTGTATGTACTTTATGACCCAGCAATACCACCACTGGATTTATTTCCTAAGGTGATGAAAGAAAAAGGAAAAGACCCTCTATGTTCTAAAATATTTATAGCAACTCTCTTTGTGGTAGCAAAGGACTGGAAATGGATGGGTTTCCCATCAATTGGAGAATGGTTAAACAAGTTATGGCAGATGATTATGATGGAATACTGCCACACTGCAAGAAATGATGAACAGGTTAATTCTGGAAAAACATGGAAAGAGTTATACGAGATTACAGAGTGAAACTGGCAGAACCAAGAGAACATTGTAAGGCAACAAATGGTGTTTGAGGAATGATTTGTGTAGGTCTACCTCCAGAGAAAGAACTAATAGAAATAAGTAAGACACTGCTTTAATACACACGTATCTTTTTGTCAAATGATGCCTTCTCTAGTGGGGGAGGGATGGGAAGGAGTTAACTGGATATTTTACTATAACAAACAACAAATATATGTGTATATATGTGTATGCATATGGGTGTATACATGCACACATGCACACACACATACATACAAAGATAGCTAGCATTTATTAAGTGCCTACCCTATGCCAGGCACTGTATTAAGTGCTGGGTATAGAAATAAAGGTAAAAAAAATCCCTGCTTTCATGGAGCTCACAGTCTAATGGGGAAAGCCAACATTCAAACAATTGTATATGTATAAGATATGTACAGGATAAATAAGGGTAGTCTCAGATGGAAGGCACTAAGATTAAGATTGTGAAAGACTTCTTGTGAAAGACTAAGTAGATCTTTAACTGAGTCTTGAAAGAAGTCATGAGTGCTAGGACATGGAAAAGAGGAAAGAGAAAATTTCAAGCAGGGAAATGCTGGAGCCAGCTTGAACTGGCTGTTGAGAATTGATTGTTAAAAATTTAGTGTAAAAAAAAAATTAGTGTAAGCATTTACATCTTGGAAATCTATAAATGCGGGTAAATACAAACCATGGCTTGATTCGTTGTTCTGTTGATTGTCTAGCCTTAAGAAAGCAATATCGAAAATGTTTATATGATGTTTATGTATATAAGATTAAATTTAAAAGTGGTCACTGATTTTCAGAGAGCTGGTTGTTAAACATCTTCTAGTACATGACTGGCTGTCTCAGTTAGTTTAGCTTTCATAAGATGTGATTTTGTAATTTTAATTTCATAAAATTTAAGAGCAATATCTGAAAAAAAGAGAAAAAGGATTGAACAAGATAAAGAAGGAGCTGGTTATCCACTTGGAATGGAATTTAGAGCCCTGCACCCATTTGTGGATGTCACACTAGAAGAATAATTCCTAGAGATGTTTCCTAAATATCAGTCCTGGGTTTTCTTTTTTTTTTTTTTTATTAATGTATCCACTTTTCAAGGATCTTTAATTTTGTTTAGTGTGGGTTATCCCTACACCAATGCAGATTGTAATCTCTTTATAACTAAATAGATGGGAACTTTTAGAGTAATAGTGGTCAAGAAATCAGCCTGTAGCCAACCAGTGGGCCTTCCTGAGCCTAGGCAGGATGATCCTTAGATGACAGACTGACATGTTTCATCATTGGGCATGTATTTGAAGCCTTTTCAGATTGGCAGAACCTGAAAGAAGTTATTCTCTGCTGGCATAGTCTTCAAGGGCCAGGGGCAGCTTGGGCCAAGATGACAGAGTATCAGGATGATACAGTGAGCTCCCTACAGTTCCTTTAAACAGATGTAGAAAATGCACTAGATCAAAGAAACCCAAGAAAATTCCTTTCCCTAGCCCAGGTTGGAATAGGGAGATAGACAGAAAGGTTTGAGGATACTGGGAGCCAGATCTATACAGGAATTTTAGCCCAGGAAGAGGGTATTTACTAGGACAAGAAATGATCTCAGATCCAGCCCAGACAAACCCAATTTTTTATAAGGTTCAGGAATAGGTACCATCTGGGAACTCTATTTCTCTTTACATAATTCTGAATCCAGGATAGATCCAGGAGGGGATCTGTGCCTAGGAATGGCATTCCAAGGAGAGGAGAGGTCTTAGGCTTTACACAAGTTCAGAAGTGAGCAGTAGGTATGTGACTTGGGTTCCAGGAGTGCAGAAGAGTTTCAGTTACAGCCTCTAGTCCTCTCTGAAGCATGTAGTAGAATAATTGAAGTAGGAATCCCACAACAAAGGGGAGTCTAATAGTTCTGCACTCTGAATTAGCTAAACTTTCCATTTAGCTGAAAGTAGCTGAGTACACAGCAACAGTTTTCTGAAATTCCAGATGAGGTAAACCTACAAGCCTATTGCTTAGATCCAAACCCAGGTCAGGAACTTGCAGTGCACAGGCTAGGGAGCAGTGATCAGATTTCGTTACAGATTAGATCATTTTGGAAGCACTGAAAACTTGCAGGTCCCATGCTTGAGCTGTCTCTTTTGAGTGCCTGGAAGAACATACACTCAATACCACAACAAAGCAGCAAGACCAGCAGAGACATTCCCTCCAGAAATGTATGGAGCCTGGTCCTAACATAAAGTCCAAATTCAGGAAATAGGCTGAAAGAATGAGCAAATAAACAAATGAAAAAAAAAAATCCCACCATAAAAAGCTATTCTGGTGATAGGGATGCTCCAGACAGAAATCCAAAACATCTACAAGGAAACCCTTAAAGAAAAACACTGGGCACAAATTCACCTAGAGTTCCTGGAAGATATGAAGCAACAATTTAAAAAAAGTTTAAAATATTCTTATGAATGAAATAAGCACATTATAATGGAAGAAAGGAACCACATTATAATGGAAGAAAAATGGAAGAAGAAAATTAGAAAGGGAATAAACACTTTAACACAAGAAGGAAAAAAACTACTTAAGCAGCAAACTTGAAAATTAGAATAAAACAGAGAGAAGCTAATGATTCCTTGATATAACAAGAAATATTAAAACAAAGTCAAAGATCTGAAAAAATAGAAGAAAATGTTACATATCTCAAAGCAAAAATAACTGACAGAAATAAGTTCTAGGAGAAATGATTTTTCCTTATATGCCTCAAGATTATACAGTGCTAGTCATATGGTCATCACTTAAATGCTTATTGACTAAGCTTGCCAAGTAGACTGCTTGGTACTAGTTTTTCCTTCTTTTATTATTTCATTCCACAAAAGAGATGTGACTGAGAGGTAAATAAATACAGCCTAGAGACAGACATAAGAGTCTCCAAAAACTCTTTATTCTTGCTTTATATCCCATCCAGCCATCCACCCAAGCCACCTTACTATCTTCATTATTGATGCTGCCCTGCATTGCCAAACTTGGACCAGTATTCTCCTATGGAAGTAACTTTCAGTTTTGAACTTTCTGCTATAGGGCTGAACTATCTTGATTGGTGAGTGAGTGCACTTAAAATACTAATATTTAAGTCATTGCTAATATTACTCCTCAAGAGGATGGATCGCCTTATGGACCATTTTTCTTTCTCTGTGATTCCAAGAGAAATGAACTTTTCTGGCCATTACTCTCATATATCTATATTTATATCCCTTTCTATTAAAATGCAAGCTCCTTGATAACAAAAACTAGTTTATTTTTGTTTTTGTTATTCCCAGCATCATCACAGTGTCTGGAACAACATAGTTTTTACTTAAATGTCCTTCCTTCCTTCCTTCCTTCCTTCCTTCCTTCCTTCCTTCCTTCCTTCCTTCCTTCCTTCCTTCCTTCCTTCCTTCCTTCCTTCCTTCCTT
>NC_058135.1:128680219-128714361 GCF_016433145.1 Gracilinanus agilis
ATATTTTCCCATAGTTACATGTTTCATGTTCTTTCCCTCTCCCCCAAACCCTCCCACCCCCACCCCTGTAACTAACACACAATTCCACTGGGTTTTACATGTCCAAGATTAAGACCTAATTCCATACTATTGATAGTTGTACTAGAGTTGTCATTTAGTGCATGACCTGAATCTTAAAGGGAATCAGGGGTGCTAAGAGGTTGGGGGAGGAGGGAGGTTATACATTGTAAGTATGTGGGATAGTAAATGCAAAAGCACAGAGATGGAAGATGTGCTATCATGTTTAAGGACCAGAAAGAAGGCCACTTTGAACTATAGGGTGTATGGAAGAGAGTAATATGCATTAGACAGAAAAGGTAGGATGGAACCAGGTTGTGAACATCTTTAAATGACAACCTGAGGCATATACTGAGCCTAGAGGTACCAGCAAGCCACTGGAGTTTATTTAGTAGGGAGTTATATGATTAGACTTGGGCTTTAGGAAAATCACTTTAATGGTTGTGTATTAGAGGTTTCAAGTCTCTAGGTGGTACAGCACATACAGTGATGGTCCTGGAGGCAGGAAGACTCCTAGAGTTCAAATCTGGCATCAGATTTACTTACTAAATGTGCAACCCTGGGCAAGTCACTGAACTCTGTTTGCTTCAGTTTCCTTATCTGTAAAATGAACTGGAGAACGAAATGGCAAGCCCCTTCAGTAATTTTGCCAAGAAAACTCCAAATGGGGTCAGGAAGAGTCATATATACTTGGGTGGCAGCTGTGTTAGTGGACAGGAGTTAGAAACAAGAGGAAGGGTTATAAATGATAAGTTCTGGCAAATCACTGGATATGTGGAATGAGTGAGAGGGAGCAGTCAAGGACAACACTGAAGTTTTGAACTTGGGTGTCAGGAAGGTACCTTTGATAGGAATAGAGGTGTTCCGAAGAGAAGTGGATTTTGGAGGAAAAGATGATGAGTTCTGTTTCAGTATTTTGCATTGGAGAAGCCTCTAGTACATCCATTTCAAAATGTCCATTAGATGTTGGTGATGCATTACTGGAGCTCTAATATACTGGAAAAAATATACTAGATAATATACTAGAATAATACTGGAGTATACTTATTTGGGTGTCCTTTGCAAAGAGATGGCAATTTGGTCCATTGGAATTAATGAGGTCACCAAGAGGAAGGAAGGAAAGACAAGGGCCAGGGCAGGGCCTTTGGGTAACCCACAAAAACAAGAAAGGAGAGAGTATCCAGGAAGAAAATGCATCAGAGTCGAATATTGCTGAGAGGACAAGAATGAGAAAAGACAGGAGGACCTGGGTTCAAATCTAGCCTCAGACACTTCCTAGATATGTAATCCAGGGCAAATCACTTAACCTCAATTGCCTAGCCATTATAGCTCTTCTGCCTTGGAACTTGGAACAACACTTAGTATTGATTCTAAGACAGAAAGTAAAGGTTTAAAAAAAGAAAGTACTCTTAGAGGGAAGGCACTAACTAGCATTGAGAAGGACAGAGAGAGGCTTCTTGCAGGAGGTGGGATTTATGCTGAGGCTTATAGGAAGCCAGAGAAACTAGGAGGCAGAGATGAGGAGGGAGAGCATTCTAAATATGAGGGACAGCCAGTGCAAAGGAATTGTGTTGGGTACTAGAATGCCATGTATAGAGGAACAGCTCTTGAATCCAAAGACATGCAAGGAGTGGCTACTGATATATGACTTTATCAGACTTCAGGAGTCTGACCCCCATCAGTCTCAGCTTGGATTTTGTTCTAATCTTCATCTCTCCTTTCTCTCTTTCATGTTCAGTCTTCTTCCTCTCTTCCCACAGATGTGCCGGTATTTCTCTTATCCTGGAACCAAATCAAAATGAACAAACAGAAAAACTTCCTTTCCTCAAACTTACTTCCTTCTAGAGTTCCTTCTCTCTCCTCCCAGTGAATTTAGACTGATAACTTCCTCTTCTTTGATCTTCTCCACTATCTGATTCAGGTTATTGTGAATATGAGTTGAAGTTAATATAGGCAAAATATACAAACTGTAGACTATTATATAAATGTGGTTGGAATGATGTTGTTTCTTTGCTTGGAATGTCTTTCCCTTTTGCTATACTTCCTAATCTCTACTTTTTGAAATCCTATATATCCTTTTAAAAAAATATTAACCTTCTGTCTTAGAATCAATACTTAGTATTGTTTCTAAGTCAGGAGGAGCAATAAGGGCTAGGCAATTGGGGTCATGACTTCCCCAGTTAGGAACTATCTGAATCCAGATTTGAACCCAAGTCCTCCTGACTCCAGGTCTGGTGCTCTATCCCCTGCACCACCTGACTGCCCCTGAGGCTGCTGAACTTGAGGCCATCCAACTTAAATTGGGGAAAGTGAAATGAAATAAAATAAAATAATAAATTATGTTTGTTCCATAATAAATGAGATATATGGGTGTCCCCAGAGTCTTAGTGCAATTTTAGGCTAAGACTTAGTTTAGGGAGCAGCTGGGTAGCTCAGTGGATTGAGAGCCAGGATTAGAGATGGGAGGTCCTAGGTTCAAATTTGGCCTCAAGCACTTCCCAGCTGTGTGACCCTGAGCAAGTCACTTGACCCCCATTGCCTAGCCCTTACCACTTTTCTGCCTTGGAGCCAATTCACAGTATTGACTCCAAGATGGAAGGTAAGGGTTTTAAAAAAATAAACAAATAAAAACTTAGTTTAATAGTTTAAACATTTTGTATTACACATATTTGTATTTATGAACATAAACATATATACACATATGAATACATATGTGTGTATGTATATGTACATACACACATACATATAAAAATGAGGCAGTGCTTTGTACCAGGAGAACTGCTTCAAACTCATGAGTCTTTGGATTTCACTCCTACCAGTCCTTGTGTGTAAGTTTGTGTGATTACCTGGGGACTTTCTTCAAAGATCAGGAATGTGGAGGATTCATCCTACCTGTGTGTGTTCTGGTAACACAGAATTCCTAAGTGGGGGCCCCTGTGAGTTTTGCCAGCCCACAGGCAAGATAATTATGCCAGGGGCATGATCTTGCCTTTTCAGGTCACCAGAGGAATCTGCACATGATGGCTAATGACCTGAGGCCTCTGACAAAGCATGTCTGAAAAAGAACAGTCTAAAACTTTAGCTTTCATTAGTATGGTCAGTGACTGCAGGCAAAGCAGAGATGCCACCATCATAATTAGCAGGTGACAAAAGGGTGCGCATCCTGCCCTACTTAACAGTCTATAAACAAGAGAAAGGAGACATTAAAGTAATGCCATCTAACTTTTGGGATGACTCAGTGCTTCGTAGGTATGCTTCACATAACCTACCTACCTTGTACAAAGAGCTGAACTAGACAAGGAAGAATGGGAGAGGACAAGAGAGACATTCATTTTCTCCCTTGAGGATCTTAGGTTCGCAACAGAGGAGGCTGGGTTGATTAAATGGCAGCAAAAAGGACACATTGAGAGGAATCCTCCAAGTGAATGTAGCCTTTGGCTGTGTTTGACTGCTCCATCCTTCTTGGAATCTCCATCTTAGCATTGGCAGTGATCTTCTTACCCTTCTGTCTATACCTCCTTAGTTCTAGTGAGCCAGCTTGCTCTTTTTCCTTCTCCTGTTTGCTAAATGTGGGCACTGTTAGTCTAGTTCTCCGTTTCTCTAATTCTACACTCTCTTTCCTCCATCAGAGATTTCATTTGTCATCTTGCTGCTTCCCCCAGCGGGACTTCAACCATCTCCTCTCTGAAGATGACTTCCAGCTTTGTCATCAGATTTGGTAACTCTGCTTCACTCAAATCCTACATCTGCGGCCATCTGTTAGACATTTCTATTTATATATCTTGTCTTCAACTCACTAGCTCTAAAATTGAATTTACTTTTCCTTAAAACTTTTGCCCCTTTCCCTTCCTCTTCCATTAATGGTGCCACCATGCTCCTGGTCCTCCAGTCTCCCAACCTAAGAATGAATGAGTGAATAAAGCATTTAAATACTCACTATGTGAAAAACACTGTATTTAGTGACAAAAATTGAAAAGATAGTGTCTGCCCTCAAGGAACTCACGTTCTAATGAGGGAGACAACACATATGGAAGATTTCAGGTGGAAAAGCCCACAGTCCTTGGGGTTCACCAACTAAGCAGATGGCATTGCTTCATTTGAGTGTCATTTCTGCCAATAAAATCACATCAAGGTCTGATATTGAACCATTTGACAGTGCCAAGGACCTGTCTCAGTTAGGTACTTATTCCCATTGTAACTTTGGAGTACTTACTTCGGCTTTCTGAGTCTTTGTTTCCTCATCTATAAAATAAAAGGAATAAACATTTACACAGCATATACTATGTGCCAAGCAGTATGGCCAGCACCTTACAAATATTATCTTATTTGATCCTTACAACCACCCTGAAAGGTAGGTGCTATTATTATCCTCATTTTACAGTTGAGGAAACTGAGGCAAACAGAGGTTAAATGATTTGCCCAAGATCACAGAGCAAGTTAAGTGTCTGAGATTCAGTAAGAGGTACTCTCTCTACTAAGCATCCAGGTTATACCAGGTTATCATTCTTCTTAGTTCAGGGCAGGGATCACTGGGTTACTTAGGGATACTCACAATACAGGAACATTCAGACTGGTAATCACCAGTCAAGGATTCTGTTGGGAGGGTTGGACTCTTTCTCAGGCAAGTCTGGTGGGTTTTTCATCTCCGGTGTCACAGGCACAATTTACCTAAGAAGCTGGAAATTTCCAGCATGGAGGAATTCAATTACAAGAGGTTTCAGAAAAGGGCAGGGCAGAGTACTAGGCAGGGAGAATGGGCGTAGTTATTTAGAAATAAATTGTTGCAAGAAATGCTATCCTCTACCCCCAACCAGAGAGGTTGTTTGGATTGTATTGAATGTAGCAATTTTAAACCCTTTCTCCCATCCCCTTTTTTTTATAGATGAAGAAACTGAGGTTCAGAGAATTAAAGTAATTAAAAAAAACACTTACCTTCCATCTTTGAATCAATACTGTGTATTGGTTCCAAGAAAGGAGAGTAGTAATGGCTAGGTTAAGTGACTTGCCCAGGGTCACACAACTAGGGAATATCTGAGGTCATATTTGAACCCAGGACCTCCTATCGCTAGGCCTGGCTCTCAATTTACTAAGCCACCTAGCTGCCACTTAATTAATTTTCAACAGTAGTTAGTAAATGGCAGACTCAGGATTCAAACACAGGTCATCCAACTCCAAGTATACTATTAGCGCAGTCCTCCTAAATATTTTTTTCACGTGAATTTTTTTTTTAATTTTTGCTAAATTTTTTTAGTATTACTGATATACGGGGACTTAAATCTTGGGTTTGGACAGATTCCCACTTTGAGCTCTGCCTCAGCATCTGGAAAAGTGAACATCAATTGCCACAGTTTTCCTTTCCCTCCCGCCTGCATGACTCAATCCCATGCTGTCATCATTCTTATTATTTGCTATTCCACATGTATTAATGACTCAAATGGAAAGATGGAAATGGTGCCCTACCCTCTGTCTTCTCCTGCACCAAGCAAGACAACCCAAACACGACGTCCTGCTGGTCGTAAGACTTTGACTACATCGAGGACGTGAAAGCAGGAATGAAACAGATCAATGACATATCGAGGAAAATTCAACTGATAAAAATGACTGAGTCTGAATAATTCATGTCAATCAACTTCTGCTCCCACAAAATCATAGCATCAATTCATGGGCTTTTTACATGGAGAAACTGAGTCTTAGATAACCACTTAGATAACAGTGAAGAGGTTTTCAGTAAGTTCATACAGGCAGTAAGTAAAGTCAAAGCCAAGACTTGGATGTAGGTTCTTGGATTTCAAACCCAGGACTTTCCCCCCTACCCCAGCACAAATGCTTTTCTTTCCTGAAGCCCTTTTATTTTTTACTTTTTAGAATGGGTGGGTAGCACCAGGGTGGTCCTGGTTGAGGGAGGGCACCAGAGCCAGTTATGATAATGTTACTACTGTGTGTGAGTGTCTTCTGGCATAGACCTGAGTCATTATGGCATAAGCGGGGAATCCATTAGTATGCACAAATGTCATACATATAGTCAGTCATCTTGTTTAAATTAGCAACACCCTGACACAACCAGATTGTTTTATGGGCCAAATTACTGCCAAATACATGTATTTCTGGTCAATTTACACTTAAGTCATACAGAGATGTACTGCAATGATTCCTTTCTCAACTAGACCAAGAACCTTCTATCAAGATGCCTGAGAAGGAATGTTTAAGTTAACATTTTTGCCAAGAGTATCCCCTCAAATATGATCCATCTTGAGTTTTACTGTTCCATAAATCATTTACATTTTCAACAGGTAAAATTCAGGTCTGTAGTCAAACCCTAAAGTAATGGATTGTTTTAAAATATATTTTTCATTTGCCTTGTTCAGTTTATTTTTCTTCCTCAGATATTCCATAAACTAGAACACCAACTGTTCATCTTTAACTACTAGCTCTTTATAACTACTACTAATGATGATGATGATGATAATAATAATAATAGCTAGGATTTCTGTACCACCGTAAATATTTTTGAAGTTGTTCATATATATATTATCTACTTTTGTCCTCACAATTACCTTTTAGGTGGATGCTATCATCACCCCCATTTCACAGGTGAGGAAACTGAGTCTGACTGAGGCTAACTGACTTAGTCAAGATCATAAAAACTAACTAATGAAGGATTTAAACTTCTGACTTCAAATCCAGCCCTTTATCTAGTACAGCACTCAGCCCATATTATTTGTACTACTGAGAGATAACTGGACTTTGTTCAACAGTTATGTTTTTAGAAAGCTCCCTGAACCCCTGGGTTGGTGGAGCTCCAGCTGCATTCCTTTTAGGGATCCCCACTAGTTCTTGTTGCTTCTTTATTCTGAATTTTCTCTCTCTAATGCATGATTTGGAGCTGCTCAACTTAAGCCCTACTCAGTTGCTTTGTCATGGAATGGAGAGCAGAGGAAAATGTCAAACCAATACTACTAGGCTTAAAAAAAAAATCTGGCTTGGCAATGTGCCATATCTTTGTTGTAAGACAGTGATTCCTAAAGTGGGAGCCACAGCCCCCTGGTGGGTGCTGCAGTGATCCAGGGGTGCAGTGATGGCCACAGGTGCCTTTATCTTTCCTATTAATTGCTATTAAAATGAAAAAAATTAATTTTTAGGGCACTAAGTAATATTTTTTCTGGAAAGGGGGCGGTAGGCCAAAAAAGTTTGGGAACCACTGTTGTAAGAGAACCAGCCAATCTATAGGAGGTGAGGTTCACTATTTGAATTGTCTACCTATTGAGAAGTAATTTGGAGGGGCATTTATTAGGGGGTGAAGGGGGTACCTGGTGATATCAAGGTTCTTTAAAATTTTTAAATATTTTGTCCTGACACCTGATGCTCATGTAAAACAGGTTCAAAATCTTTCACCATACTAGTTTTCCTCTTTTAGTCTCAAACTCAAATGGCTTCTCAAAGCTTAGGAGCTGAGAAAGAACCATAGCTTTTTGGATGTGGTCTGCCCAGGCAGAGTGATTAGGTATCACTCTCTCCCTAGGTGTAGAAGCTTTCAAATACTCAAATGATTGTGTTAGCCAAACGACTCGCTTATTCCTTCCAGTGAAAGAGATCCTAACCCAGTGATAGTAAACCTTTTAAGAGATGGAGTGCCAGACTCCACCCCCATCCCATCCCCCAGACAGAGTGCCATGCCCCCTCCCTATTGTACCTCTACCCCACAAAGTGCCAGGTGCACTGCACCCCAGAGAGGGAGAAAGTGCTCCCATTGGGTTGCTAGACAGAGGGGCAGGCAAAGTGAAGAATGACCTCAATGAGTGTAGAGAGGGGGGAGGTGAGTGGCCTGAGGGGGCTGCTCTCCTCCAGCTCTGCAGCCTGTGAGCCACCCACCTTACACCCTGTGTGCTCCCATTGGGCTGCTGGGCAGAGGGGTGGGGGTTGTGAAAAAATATCATTATGCATGGTGGAGAGGGGTAAGGGAGCAGCTCCACCCGAGTCCCTCTGCCTTTCTAGTAACAAACTCTGGAGGAGGGAGGGGGAGGGCATCTGAGTGCCCCCAGAGAGCACTTTATGTGTCATCTCTGGCACCCATGCCATAGGTTTGCCATCTATATCTGATCATCATGTAACCCTTATCTACAATCTTCCATAAGTTTATTATAGTAGGGTCTGTCTAACATGTTGGACCTTTGTTGCTTTTCTTGAGAGTATCTTGAAGCTATGAATATTTTAGTACAGCTCTAGATCACATTAATCTTTTTTTTTTTTGCTTGTCATATTACATGGCTGATTCATATCAAGCTTTTGGTTTATCAAAACCTTTTTTTGTCTTTTTCAGATGAACTATGGTCACAAATCTTATATTTGTGAAGGTATTTTTTTGAATCTAAGTATAAGACTATCACTATTTTTTTTATCGCTATTGGATTTTATATTGTAGTTTCATCACAGTAGTCTAGCCTGTCAAGTTCTTCTTGGATCCAGACTGTCATTAATCAATCAATGAATATTTTTTAAGTATCTAATCTATTATGTACCATTCATTGTGTTGGCTATGCCTCCCAGATTTGTTGCATCTGCAAAGTTAGTGTTCTATTTATGACTTTATCTAAGTGACTGATTAAAAACAGAATGAAACAGCACAGTTCCTCTGGCAACTGCATGGAGGCCTCCTGTCCTATTTACATTCAGTTGTTAATAAGTATTCTAAGTCCTGCCATTCAACCAGTTCTATCTAATTTTCTTACTAGCCAGTTTATAGCTCTATATCTTTACAAGAATAGTATGAAATATTGTATCAAGTGGTTTGCTTAAATTTAGGAAAACTATATCCACATCATTTCCCTGATATTTAGTAACTCTATGAAAAAGGAAGTGGCTAGTCTGTTGTGAGCTATTATTAATGAAGCCAGATTGGCCACTAATTGCCTCTTAAGTGATTCACTCAAGAATTTGGAATTGAAATCAAGCTAAACTACCTACAGGATGGAGATTCTGTTTTCTTCCCTTTTTTAAAATCTGGAAATTTATTTTTCTTTAGTCCTGGGATCCCTCTTTCATTTTTCACAACTTTTAAAATGTTACCAACAATGTCCATCACCTCTACCATCCTAATTCTCTTAGGACCCAAGGATGTAGTTCATTTTGGACAGGAGACTTAAATTCATTGAATCAGCCAGGTGCTTTCTTAAAGCCCTCCTTGTTTATCTTGGATATCAACTCCCTATTTTATCACTCACTTCATCCCACCTCACCTTATAATTTCTAGAGTTCATTTGCTTCACTTTGGCAGAGAAGATGAGCAAAGCGAGAACCAAGTAGTTTTGTTTCTATTCTGTTGTCAGTTATCGGCATCCTATCCATTTGAAGGTACAATTTTTTTTTCCTTTTTAGTCTTCCTCTTTCCACCAATACAGATTAAATGCTTCTTTTCATTGCCCTTCATATTATCCTTCATTTCCTTGCCATATGCTTATGCCAGATTTTCTCTCAGTGTTCCTGATGCTATTTTGACAGAACTGTGACATGCACACATTAATTGTCTGTACTTTTGATCTTGCTTCTGACTTCAATATATATTTTAAAAAGTTATAGGTGGAACTAGATGGCTCAATGGATAGAAAGCTAGACTTAGAGCAGGAGGTCCTGGGTTCAAATGTGGCCTCAGACACTTCCTAACTGTGTGACCCTGGGCAAGTCACTTGACCCCCATTGCCTACCCCTTCCTGTTCTTTTTTTTAAAATTTTAATCTTTTATTTAATTAATTAATTTATAATATTTTTCCATGGTTACATGTTTCATGTTCTTTCCCTCCCCTCCTTCCTTCCCCCTCCTGGAGCTGACAAGCAATGCCACTGGGTTATACATATATCACTGGTCAAAACCCATTTCCATGTTATTCATATTTGCAGTAGAGTGATACTTTAACATCAAAACCCCAATCATATCCTCATCGAACCATGTGATTGATCATATGTTTTTCCTCTGTGTTTCTACTCCCACAGTTCTTTCTCTGGATGTGGATAACATTCTTTCTCATAAATTCCTCTGAATTGTCCTGTATCATTGCATTGCTGCTAATAGAAAAGTCTATTACATTTGATTGTGCGACAGTGTATCAGTCTCTGTTGTACAATGTTCTCCTGGTTCTGCTCATTTCACTCTGCATCAATTCCTGGAGGTCTTTCCAGTTCACATGGAATTCCTCCAATTCATAATTTCTTATGGCACAATAGTATTCCACCACTATCAGATACCACAATTTGTTTAGCTATTCCCCATTCCCAATCAATGGACACCCCTTCATTTTCCAATTTTTTGCCACCACAAAGAGTGCTGCTATCAATATTTTTGTACAAGTCTTTTCCCTTATCTCTTTGGGGTACAAATCCAGTAGTGTTATTGCTGGATCAAAGGACAAGCATTCTTTTAAAGCCCTTTGCACATATTTCCAAATTGCTCTCCAGAATTCACCGAAACACTTCCACAGTCCTTCTTCTCTCCCAACCGTCTGGTCCCAAAGTTCCTCACAAAAGTATGTCTCCTGAATGGATATTTTATGCTCTACTCTACCTTTGATCCATTCTACATCATTTGAATTTGGGTAGACCCAATCAAAGCCATGACTTTCATTTCATTAATTCTCTGTGATACCTATTAGCTCAAGTTTTCCTCATTGTATTAGTTCATCTCATTCTACTTGATTATTACCTATAACTTGAGTATATATCTATGGATAGATGTAACCATAATTTTTTAAATTTGAATTTAATAAACTCCAAATAAAATGAGTACTTCCATATACACAGTAGAACAGAAAAAGATTATACTTGAAACTGTAAAACTTTGTTATATGTAGTTTTCTTTAACATGTAACTTTCAAAGCTGTCCTGCTTGCCTATGATTCCTTTTGTCCTTTATTCTATTTTTCTATTTTCTATTTTTATTTTCTTCTGTGCAGTTTAAAAATGCTTCAGTGACTTTCCTTCCTTCCTTTTTTCCTTCCTTTTTTCCTTTTTTCCTTCCTTCCTTCCTTCCTTCCTTCCTTCCTTCCTTCCTTCCTTCCTGTCTCTCTTTCTTTCTTTCCCTAGTGCCTTTTCCTTTATATCTCCCCTTCTCCAAATTGAAAAAGAAAAAAAGGAAAACAACTCTTATAAAAATATGTCTAGCTAACAAAATAAATTTCTGCATTATGTCCAAAAATGTATGTCTTTATTTTGCAGTTTGAGTCTATCTATAATCTCTGTGTTAAATAGAATATTTCATCATCAAGACCTCTGGAATTATGGTCATTCATTGTAGTGATCCTAAGCTAGTCCTTCTCTGGAATAACTACCCCACCATATTTGCCTATCAAATTCCTATCAGTCTCTTCAGGCTCCATTCAAATGCCACCTCCTCTAAGAAGCCTTCCTTGTTCTTTCTCCAATTATAAGTGGCCTTCCCCTCAGTTATTGTGTTTGGTGCCTCCCTGATACATGATATCATGGCTCACAGCTATCTGTATTGGTATCATATCTTAGTTATATATATTGAATTCCTTCAGGATGAGACTACCTTATCCCCAATGTCTACACTTTGTATCTATTGCAGGTCCTAACACTGTGGTCTGAACCCAGCAGGACGTTAATAAATATATTTTGAGTTCTATTCATTTCTATGTGAAATGAATATGTGATGGACCAATATTGAAAATCTTTCATCAGAAATCTCATGTTTTGCTTGTAAGAGCTGAGGCTGCAAATAGAATGAGAGTGGCATACTGGACTCTTAGATTAAAAAAATCACTTATGTAAAGCTGAGTGATTCTCTCTGCTAACCCTTTCTCTGTCCTTCTACAGCATCCGCCTTTTCCACCCCACCCTGCATAAATCCTACCTTCCACTTCACAATCATACCCATATCTTTTTCACTGGTCTCTGGCCCCATTTTCCAAGCTTCTTCCGGTGATCAGTGAGTGTATATCTTCCTCAGACCAAGTGTTGTCTTGTACCAATTTACTACCCAAGGCATTCCCAGGAGCCAGGGGGCAAATCATAGATCTCTGCCAGGAAACTTCCCCTTTAGTGGCGCCTGACCAGCTCTACATGCTTGGGATTGCAGGCCACTTGGGGATGATAAAGCCCAGCAGGAGAACTGAGCCCAGGAATCTTTAGTATTGACATAGTGCTTTCCTTCTTTCAAGAGCCTGCATTTTAACTTTCAAAGTGAAGTACCTAGTGGTTTAATGGCCTCCCTAGGCAGTAGGTAAGTATTATTATGCCTATTTTATAGATAGATCAACTGAGTGACAGAAAGCCTTGTGACTAGGAGAGGACCACACAATGAGTCTGTGGGAGATGTGGGATGAGAACTTCAGGTTTCTGATGCCTGTTGCTGTGTGTGCCAGAGAGTCATGCTGTATGGTTGCTTTAGAATTCTTGGTTTAGAAATAAGGTCTTGGGAAAGGCAGGGCTCTCCCCCTCTTTGGAATTTTGTTTCTTGTTATGATATTATTGGGAATTGAACAAAGGAAAGATTCCATTTATTTTGAGTATCGACTTTCATATGAGCTCAACTTCTTGGGGAACCCATTTCACTGCAGAGCAGTGATGATAGATGAAGCCCTTGAATTGCATGCCTTTATTTATAGATCTTTTTTGACATTATTATTTTTTGAATGGAAACACTGAAATATTTAGCATATTCCTGCAATACATTTATACTAATACCCTCTAATGATGGTTGAAGTACTGTAAAGTAATCTTCCCATGTGAACTCTAATGTCAATGCAAGATTCAAAATGTAAAATAATTCCCGATTCCTTATAGCATGTTTTTAATTTTCAGCTAAGCATTTGGCTTAAGTTCTATTTTTTTTCTCCCTTTGACATCTGGTTTCAAGCAGATATTTAAATCTTAACAACTACCTACTTCAGAGTTGAAAAAAACAAACAAACAAGAGTGAGTTGAACTTGTGTGGTAGTGCATCTTCCTAATAAGAAAACAAAGATAGGAATAATTCTTCCTTTTTACCGTTGCCCAGGCAAAGTAAAATGAGCTCAGAAATTATATAGTAACTTTATTCAAGACTATTCCATCCATCCAGATTATTACAGAGAGAGAGGAGAGAGAGAGAGAGAGAGAGAGAGAGAGAGAGAGTGTGTGTAATTACTCTTTAGAACCATAACAAAGATGAGGCAACAAGGACTTTGACTCAGGGTGCCCAAATGCAAAGTGCGTTGATAGCCCTATCTAACATAATTGAAAGCATGTGCTCATAAGGATGACCATGACCACTATCACTGAAATGTTCTTCCTCTTCATCTCTGTTTCAAAGAGTCTTTACCCTAGGAGTTTCACCTCTGGTTTTCTGTAATTCTGCTCATCATCCTCTCTAGCAATAGCTCTTCAGTAGTATAAAAACTCCCAGATGTACCATTGGGTGGCTATCCCTTAGGTAAGCTCCTTCCCTGCCCTTCTCTACCAACTCTTACAACCTTTCTTTTCACTAGGTACAAAAATTCCAAGTAAGGAATCTAGAGCATCACATATTTGAAGCTAGAAGCAGCCTTAGAGGTCACCAAGTCCACTCTCTGATTTTACAGATGAAGTCACTGAAACCCAGAGAAGTTAAATGATTGTGTAGGGGCACAAAGCCTTTACATGAATGGAGATTTGAACCTATTATCTTCTGGATTCCAAGTTTAGTACTCCATCCAATTCATCACATTGCTGTTATGGCTTTTTATTCTAATCTCTTAAGTGAGGTACTCATATTATTAGGGCAGTTGATTCAAATATTCCCTTTTGATTTTTCAGTGTAAGCATTTAATTCTATTCAACAAATGTTCAAAAATACTTAGTGTATGCCAAGAACTACACTCAAAATAAAAACTAGAACCTTCCCTGTTCTCAAGTTGCTTACGGTGTACTAAGGGCAGAGAAGGGGAATGAAACACTTTAAGTTATTAAAAAACCTTTCTCATAAACTACTACATAAGAGAACTAAAAAAATGGGGACCAGAGGTTAGATTTTCTAGCACTGCCAATAAGAACATTTTTTATAGACTCAATTGACAAAGTCCCAAAACATTATATTATATATGATAATAGCTAATATTTACATAGTGCTTTAAGATTGTTCATCTTTATAGTCACCCTGTGAAGTGTGTTATTATCTCAATTTAAAAGATGAGGAAATTGAGATTGAGAGATTAAATTACTTACCCCATCATAGAAGTAAGCAATCCTTGAGGCAGGATTTGAATCCAAGTCTTATTGACTCTCAATCCAGCACTCTTTCTACCTCCCCACCTAACTGCCATTACAACTGAAGAAAAAGGCATGTGAAGAAGAGAATACTGATTCATGAGCATTCTGGTTTATGCTTAATAATCTAATTCCTCATTTTAACTTCTGGAGATCTTAATACCAGCCATCCTGTCAAGTCAATTATGTTTGAAAATTGCTAACAAATTCTCTAGACATTCACCTGAAGCAGATCAATTTAACACAAGAACTTTGGCAGAATCATTTGTAATGGCTGACAGAATATTGACCCTTTCACTTCCCTCATATTATTCATGCTCCATAAGTAGCATCTGGCTGTTTTGCTAAACAGGAGACCAGACAATCTGAGTTCAGGTTGTCTCAGGGGTTCCTTGTCTTTTATCTGTGTGTCATGTATAGTGAAGCCTAATGATTCCTTCTTAGAGTAAAAAAAGAACTGCCTTAAAGGAAATGCTAAATTTTAGTTAGACATTAATATAAATAAATAAGTAATTGTTTTTCCCATCCAAATTCATGGCCCCATGAAATCTACCCACAGATTCCTTGGAGATCTGTGGACTCTGAATTAAGAACATGTTTTACTACATAGTGATCACCTTTCCTTATGTGTTCTTTTAATATTAGTTGGGTTTGTAATAAAACCTTGATCAGAATTCTTAGGAAATGATTGTAATTGCTTTCTGGATACCACCTCCAGGTTATTGTTATTATTATTTTTTTTAAACCCTTACCTTCCATCTTGGAGTCAATACTGTGTATTGGTTCCAAAACCGAAGAGTGGTAAGGGGGTTAAGTAACTTGCTCATGGTCACACAGCTAGGAAGTGTATGAGGCCACATTTGAACCCAAGACTTTCCATCTTTGGGCCTGGCTCTAAATCCACTGAGCCACCTAGCTGCCCCCCTCCAGGTAATTATTTTCTATTTCTTTAGTAGAGGACTGGCCAATGAGCTGAGTCCTTATGAGCATGCCTTGACTGCCACTGATACAATTCTCCATGAAGAAGAGGTTAGGGAGCCTGCTTCATTCTGTTAGTGGTTCCAATCTACTCACTATAGTGGGATCTCATTTTACACAAACTCAACACATACAAATTCAGGTAGATGAGATGGGCGATAAAAAAAAAAAACAAACAAACAAAGGCTGAAAAATATGTAAAATAAAATTTTTAATGACTTCCAGTGTGTCTCACAGCAAGCAGTTCATCCAATCACATTTAACCTTTGGGGAGTAGTTTTGGTGAATCTGGGAGGTGAAGCTTATGGCACCTGTAGTGAAGGAAGGGGGTGACTGGTCCTCAAAACAGAGGTGGGGGCCCCAGGTACAAGTAGGCTGCAGAAAGGTGAAAGTCAGAGGTGAGGAGTACTAGGGGTTCCCAGATTGGTGTTGAAGTGAGAACATGGTCTGTCATAGTGTGAGTCAACACTGTTTTGTACTAAACATTAGCTTCCAAATGAGTTCCAGAGTTCTCACTTGTAACAAATTGTGTTCATGTCAGAGCACTTCTCTTTGTTTCACTGATGCAATGTAGTTATTGATAATGACCCCAAAGTAGAAGAGTAGTGATGCTGGCAGTTTTGATAAACCTAAGAAAAGCTGTAACGTACCTATGTATGTTCATTTAAGAAATAGTTCTGAAATAATAAGACTTACTATTATCATGCATGATTTTCAACTTATGAGAAGGGTATTGGAACATATCAGCAGATTATAATGAGATCTTATTGTATATGATAAGAAAAACCTTTAAAATTGGCCGGGAGATCGTTCAAAAGGCATCAGTTGAGTAGAGCTTTCATTTCTTTTCTTGGTTTGACTTCTTTTCATTATGTGAATTCTGACTGAATGCATCCAGTGAGAAACAATGCTATAAGGGGAGAAGGCTTTATCCCTTTCCATCGAAGATGGAAGATGTGATCTTGTGAAGATGGCTCTTGGTTCTTTGCCTCAGCATTTTTTTTTTCCATTTTAGGTGAAGGTAGATGGAGGCAGCTAGTTGGCACAGTTTATAGAGAGCCAGACTTGGAATCAAGAAGACTCATATTGATTTCAAATCTGGTCTCAAACACTTATTAGTTGTGTGATCCTGGATAAATCATTTAAATCTGTTTGCCTCAGTTTCCTCATTTGTAAAATGAGCTGGAGAAGGACATGGCAAACCACTTCAGTATCTCTGCCAAGAAAACCCCAAATGGGGTCCTGAAGAGTAGAAAATGCCTGGAGAATAAAATATAGAAGCTATGACCTTATGAGTTTCTACAGATCAGGAAGATGAGCCATCTGAGATCTCAGATTTCAGGTGTCAAGTCCTTGTCAGGTTTTACAGTCAGCCTAGCATCAGTGCCCTGAGTGTGTCTTCCGGACACAGAAGAATTGGAACTGAGATGAAGACTTACTTGGCATTGAAAGGATGTGAATTTAGAAGGTCTAATGCTCTGCAGAAACTGTGCTAAATCTGATCCCCTTCTCCCCAGAGACCAAGGTGGTAAGGGGAATAGTGCTTTTAAGGTATTGTGGGGAATGTTTCTAATTTTAGTCTTGCTATATATTTGAAGGAAATGACCCTTGTAAAAGGTAATTATTGGGGGGCAACTAGGTGGCTTAGTAGATTGAGAGTCAGGCCCAGATATGGGTGGTCCTGGGTTCAAGTCTGGCCTCAAATACTTCCTAACTCTGTGACCCTGGGCAAGTCACTTAACTCCCATTGCCTAGCCCTTACTCCTCTTCTCCCTTGGAACCAATACACAATATTTTTTTCCAAGACAGAAGCTAAGGTTTTTTTAAAAGTTAATTGTTGCTAATTAGTTAAATGGATAACTGGATTGTTAGTCACTAGCACCAACCAGTATATGTAAGAAAATCACTTTGGAATGAGGGCTTGAGGTTTAGTAGTAGAGTCATGCCAGTCCCCTCGAGGGTATTCCTAGAATCCAGAGAAAGAGATAGAGCTGATTATTGTAATAGTTAAAATTTAAATCATGAGGCTGCTAGTAGCTTTATTAGCTTTATTACATCAAAGTAGTGAGAGTAAAGAGAGGGAAATGTAGGAAAGAGGTAGAGAGTAGCTTAGTTGACTTCCCTATCTGCCATTCCGATGGACTGAAGCTCCCCACTAACAGGGGCTCCTTCAGGTTCCAAGCTCCAGCCAGAAGACAGCGAGCTGACTCCTGATCTTACCTTATAAGCAGTTTTCTCCACCTACTGGCTCTCCCATGTGACATCTCAGGAACCAATCATAGTTCCTTAATTTGCCTGGTACTGCCTGGTGGGCAGTAGTGTTTGTGAGATCAGTTTCCTGTCTCAGTTGCTTTCAACTTCCTTTCTCTGAGGGTTTGTCTATTCCTGCACATCTCAATGGTAAATGACCTCCAGGTCACTGATTGATGATGTCAAACAAAGTGAAGCAATGGGGAGGGAAATTCCCTTCCCACATTATCTAGCTCTGGGAGATTTAAGCTATATTTGCCTTGTAGATATTATTTAGCTTTCCTCCAATTGAATATAAATTTCTTAAGAGCAGGGACTTTTTATATTTGTTTTTTATATTCCTAGCACCTAGCATATAGTAAACACTTAATTTTTGCTAAATTAAACCAAATGTATGGTTAGAGTTTTATGATGTTCTGGCAATTAAGGGCTAAGCCAAATGTTTTTTTAAATTAATGTCACTGAAAAATATTAAAAGCCATATCAAATTTCCTGTAGTGAACGAAGCATAAGTGGTTCCGTGTCCACAATACTGAGCTTGTTGGTGAAAGGAAGCCTGCTCCTCCATTCATCTATCCACTGCTCTATGGTCTGTTGGCCCTTCTTAAAGGCTCTTTCCATGATAATTTTTTAACTGATCTTATTCCTGTCTTGAAAGTAAATTTAATTTTCAATTAATCTGAGCTCTAGTTAGTGCCTTCCAGACATGGAGGACAGCCACTGATGTGCAAGGGCACATAAATGAGAGCAACCAGGAAATTAGCTGGTAGGTCAGTTTGACTGACTTACTGAAAGCAGGAAAACACATTGAGTAAGAGCTGTGCTAAGCAGTAGGGCTATTAGTGCAAAAGGGAAGACAGGCTTTGCCCTTAAGGAGCTTCTATTATACTAGGTGGAATCAACATAGAGGGGGATAGTGGCCTGGGAGGGACATAGTCGTTTGGAAAGTGACTTCCTGAGATAGAGAGTCAAACCAGAGACGGGTGGCTCGACATACCTTTTTTCAGGAACAAAACCAGAACTGACTTGGCTATTGAGCCAGGACAGCAAAGAGGAGGAGCAGTGGGGGTAGCAAGGAGGAGCATAGAGGCTGCAGAGAGACAGCATTACTGGAGGCAGTCCTACAGCCAATGGATGGCTGAGGTAGCCACAAATCAGGATGGCAAGCCTCTAGGGAAGGGGTTCCTGGGATGAAAGGATTTAGTCCTCTGCATCATGGTCTCTGGTCTGAACAGCTGGAGAGGAGATGACTGGGGAGAGTGATTAAGAGAAAGTAACTTTAAAAATGTGTGTTGTATGTGTATATAGGCACATGCATACATATGTGTGTATTATATTTAGTATATTATATATAATTATATATAGTATAATTATTTAGAACATAAATTTATTGTGTATGTATAGTCTATGTACATATTTTATGGTGGATATCATTGTTTTTTTCTCTTTCAGTTGTTCTGCCATGTCCAAGTCTTTATGACCCTGTGGGCCGTTAGTGTCCATGGGGTTTTCTTGGCAAAAATATTGGAGTGATTTGCTACTTCCTTCTCTAGTGGATCCTTTTGGTAGGCAGTCAAAGGTTAAGTGACTTGCTCAGGGTCATACAGCTAGGAAGGAACTGAGGCCAGATTTAAACTCAGGTCTTTCTGATCCACTGAGCTGCCTCCTAGTATATATCATACATAATATATGTAAATACACACCATTGATTGAAACAGTTTTGTTACTCTTTCAACTCATTTATCGTAGAAGATAGTATGGAGTAATGGTTAGAATGCTTTAGGAAGACATGGGTTCAAATCTTGCCACTGACACTTATTTGTTGTGTGGCTATTCACTGCTGGAGGTTCAGTTTCTTCATCTGTACATGGTGATAAAGATACTTTTAGTATTTTGTTGTGAGGCTCAAATGAGAAAATATCCATAAGGCACTTTGCACACTTTAAAATGCTGTTATTGTTAGTGATTATTATGCTGTTGTTGGAACTAGTAAGTGGTAGAGTCTACTTTTGACTCCTGAAACCTAAGGGTAGAGGACTTGAAAGCAGTCATGCTCCTGAAGACAGAGAAATAAGGATAAAATCCTAATGCTGAATGGGAGAAAGGGGGACTCAGTCATTTGGAGACAGTGCCAAAGAAGAGCAGGGATGATGGTGACAAAAGTCTCGCCAGAGGTGAGAAAGAGAAATCACAGGTTTATGGAAAAGAAAACAAACTAAACTGATGACTTCTGGATAAATAGATGTCTGATGTATTTAGTTTTTGAATAGGATTAATCAGGAGAGCCTAAGAGCAGATGACAACAGTCTTGAATAGGAAAAAAAGAGAAATTTCATCATAACTGGAATTTTCCTTTGTTCGTTCCTTGGTTCATTCGTTCCTTCCCTCATTTCCTTCTTCCCTCTTTTCCCTCCACCTTCCTTCTTTCCTCCCTCTCTTCCGTCCCCCTCCCCTTCCTCCTTATTTTACCTTTCATTCTTTCTCTAAAGTATTGCTTTGTTTAACTTAATAATTAGAATTTTAAATAATTATGAAAATGGAGTTTTTCTTTTTAACTTCATGTAGATGACTTCTCCTAAGAAGGCTTTGCTATTCAAGACATACTTAGCTAGTGACAAATGGGACTCTGAAAATGTAGGTCTCATTTTGTTGTTGTCATTTCAAATGTGTTCAACTCTTTTGGTTTGTGGTTTTCTTGGTAAAGATACTGGACTGGCTTGCCATTTCCTCCTCTATCTTGTTTTACAGATGAGGAAACTGAGGCTGAGTGTTGACTTGCTCAGAGTCATACAGCTAAAAAGTATCCGAATGCTTAGAGCTTGAAGATGCAAAGGTCATCCACTGCAAACTGGACCATCATCAGTCATCTTGACTTTTGTTTTGCCATTGGACTTGAATGACTCTGGAAGAGAGAGTGAGGATGATGACTTTGTTCACCTCTTCCTCACTTAAATTCAATTCACTTGCAAGTTAAGAAAGCACCCTTGTTGTCAAAGATGTCATTGGTCCTCTTCAAAATGAAGGACAAACAATAATAGTAGCTAATGACACTTTGTGGTGACCACCACAACAAAGCTACAGGAGTTAGTTATCCATTTTTTATTACTTCATAGGACCATAAATTTTGAGACTGAAAGGATTTTAGAGGTCATCTAGTCCAATTCCCTTCTTTTATAGAAGATATGAAGTGACTTGTTCAAGGTCATTCAATTAGTAAGCAGCAGAGTTGCTATTTGAAACCAAGTCCTCTGAGACTAAATTCCTCCACCTTTGCCACTTTATCACAATGCCTTCTCACTCATAAGGGTCCGATTTTAATAGGAAAACTTACACCTGAATATTATGGTGGACACACACACACAGAGCCACCAAATAGAATATCCATAAAATGCTAATGATAGATCTTGCAACAAGCGTGTGTGAGAATTTGAATTATCTAGCCTGGGTAATAATATATCTTACATTCTATCGTTGCTCAATTCACATCACTCAGATATCTTTGGTCATTATCTCCACTTTCTTCTCCCCTGTTTCACATGAAGAGATGCCCTTTCACTTTGACAAGGCAAACTTCTCTGCTCGCACAAGTGATCCCATTCCATCCTATATTTTCCAGTAGATTGCCTCCTCTATCATCTCTACTCTCTCACTTATCTTTGACCTCTCCTTGTCTAGTGGCTGCTTTTCTACTTCCTACAAATGTGCTCAAAATCTCCCCCATTTTAAAAAACAAAAGCCCATATACCCTCAGTTGATCCATTTGTCCAGGATAGTTATATCTCTCCTCTTGTGTCTTAATACCTTGAGAGAGCTGTTTGCAATAAGAGCCTCTCCTTCTTTTCCTCTTATTACCTTCTTAATACTTTGAAGTCTCGCTTCTTAACTCATCACTCAACTAAAAGTTCTCTCCAAAGTTACTAAATTATCTCTTAATTTATAAATCTAATTTCTTTTCTCCTTCAATCTTCTTCCTTTTGACCATTCTGCAGCCTTTGATGCTGCTTAGCACCCTCCTTGTTTCTCTGTTCTTTCTAGCTTTTCATGACAGTGCTCTCTCCTGGTTTTCCTTTTTCCTCTCTGATTGCTCCTTCTCGGTCTCCTTTGCCAGATCTTCATCCAGGTCACATCTGTTAACTCTGGATGTTCTATGGGGCCCTTCCCTGGACCCCTTTCTTTTCTCCCTCTATATTTCCTTTGATGATCTCATCAGTTCTCATGTTTTCAGTTTTCATCTCTAGACCAATGACCCTCAGGTCTACTTATTCAGCCCTAAATTCTTTCCTGACTTCCAGTCTCTCATCTCCAATTGCCTACTAGATATCTTGAACTGGATGTCCATAGATATCACAAATACCACAAGTCCAAATCTGAACGTATCTTTCTCCGTCCTCTAACCCCTCTTCTCATTCTAACTTTACTATTACTATTCAGGGTATTATCATCCTTCCGGTCAGTCAGGCTTGCAGCCTTGACTCCTCCCTCTTTTTCATCTACAGCCAATCAATGATCAAATCTGGTAGTTTCAACCTTTGTAACATTCTGCTTCTCTCCTTAGATACTGGAACCATTGTAGGCCCTCATCACCTTCCATCTGAACCATAGTAAGAGCCTGCTGATTGGTCTCCTTGCCACAATTATTGACCCATTCCAATTCATCCTGCATTCAGCTGCCAAATTGTTCTTCCTAAAATGTAGATTTGAAATTATTCCATATAGCCCCTGTTCAATAAAGTTCAGTGATTCCCTATTACTTCCGGGATCAAATATATTAAGTAAGTTTTATTTAAATAAATATGTTGTAAAATAAAATTATAAAATACAAAAATGAACATATTAAATATGAGTAAGTTACAAAAATTACTTCTAGGATTAAAAATCCTTTATAAATTGTCCTCATCTACCTTCACAGTCTTTGTACACCTTACTTATCTTAACATCTTCATTTTAGTGCCTTTCCTCTGTCACTACTCTCCATTTATCCTGTATATGAATTGACTAACTATAGTTGTTTGCACATTGCCTCCCACATTAGACTTTGAGCTTCCTGAGAGCAAGAACTGTTTTTCTCCCTTTTTCTTTGTATCCTCGGGGCTTAGCACAGTGCCTGGCACACAATGGACACTTAATAGATGCTAACCAAATGACTGGCTGGATACAGGAATGATAGAAACACTCAGGGCATCTCTGCCCTTAAGCTGGCTTGCTTTCCCAGCACTTAAGGAGAGGCTGGGGACACTGTGTCTTTAATTCCATCAGTGGTATAATGGGAATTATGATATGCTATAGCAACAAGGCAGTTTTGTTTTACTCTGTTATTAGTGATTCAGCACAGCTCTGATATTCAACAGGGACTTGCCAAATGAAAGTCATCTAGAGACATACTTGATCATAAAGGCAAACACGGGGCCTATATGTACAGCTTATGTTTTGTATGTTCCTTTCAAGGGGTCCAAAGTGTTTGGAAGAGATATACTGGGAAATGTTTTATGGGGTTAACTTGGCTTTCTGGATTTAAAAACATGATGCCATTTAAGGGAATATTTTTAAATGACTTTAGATAGGAGGGGCCCATTATAAAAGTGAATTGTGATTCAAAATCTCCTCCTGGTTTGGTGTATCTAGGTGAAATGGGAATAAAGCTAACCAATGATTTGAATATTTCCCCCCTGAGTTAATAATTATCTACTGGCATAATTTTTTTGAAGCTTTTAACAGTGTACACAAAAAGTATGTGTGTGTCTGTTTTAACTGAGCTCTAGTCTTTTTAGTATACCACTTTGTTGTCCAAGAACAATTAGGTAAGTTCAAGAGAATGGAAGAAAACTGGCAGTGGAGTGTACTTCTTACAGGAGAAGCCACAGAGAAAAGTAGCCAAAGCTGGGGATTATTTTTATTAGGATGGAGCATGAATGGACCTTGGACTCAAGATGGTGAACCTGCTCTAATTTGCTCTGAGTGATGAGGATTATGTTCTTGAAGTTAAATTGTGGATGGAGAAGGTTCTTCAGTAGGAAAAGCATTATAAATCTTGTCAAGTCTCCTTGGACAAAGATCAGAGCACCTCTTTTTTGCATCAGTGCCTTTGCCAAATTCAGCTCACAGTTGGTTACTTCTATGTCTACATGGAAGATGAAAAGGAATGATTGTGTCATTGAGCCTTTCTGTTTCTACTGTCCTGGGCCAGCTTTATTCCTGACTCTGTATTTTCTTGTTCTCTGTCAAGCCTAGCATTAATGACCTCAGACATGGGCCTTATACTTTTGGAAACTTTGGAAATTTATATAGATGGCTATTATGAACTTGATCTAATTTTTCCTTTCTAAAATCTCAAAACTTCTGTTTTGGACCCCTGGGATTGATCTTAATAAATCCTCTTAATCTTTGGTGATTTTATCTTTCAAAAGATTTTTTAAAAATCATTCATTTATTCATTCATTCAACAAATAGTTTTTGAGTACCTACTGGCGTATCACATTGCTAGACCCTACTGGGAGGAAAATTTGCAGTTGTTCAGTCATATTGTATTCTTTCTGACCCCATTTGGAGTTTTCTTGCCAAAGATACAGGAGTGGTATGCCATTTCCATCTCCAGCTCACTTTACAGCTGAAGAAACTGAGTCAAACAAGGTTCAATGACTTTTCCAGGGTGACATAGCTAGTAAGTGTCTGAAATGACTTGAACTCAGGAAGATGGATCTTTGTGACTCCTAGTCTGGTCTAACAACTGCACCACCTATCTGGGAGGAAAATATAAAGAAGTATAAGGTAGTATGAGACTTATAGTAGGAAAGCAGGTCCTCTTAACTGGGAATTATGGATCCCTAATGAGTTCATGGATAGGTTTTGCAAAGGAGGGGCAGTGTCTATGAACTTTGGTAGGAAAAATTATATCTTTATATTCCATTACCTCAAACTGAAATTTAGATTTTTTCTTCAATTATTTTACAACATTTTTCTGGGGAGTCCATGGACTTTATCAGGCTACCAAAAGGATCCATGGTACAAAATGTTTAAGGGCCTCTGTATTATAGGGTGATTTAGTATGTGAGGGAAAACAGAGCAAAAACATGACAAGGAATGGATGACTTTTGACAAATACAGTTAAAAATAGTCTAGAGATTATTGAGGAATAGGCGGGTTAAAAATAAACTGGAATTTCCTCCATGAATTTCCTCTAGTGTAAGCAATATGTGTCTTCTTTCACAGCATGATGAACATAGCGATATGTATTATATGATAACATATGTGTAACCTGTATCATATCATAACTTCCTTCTTAGGGGTGGGATGGAGAGAGAGAACATGGATTGCAAAATATCAGAAAATGAATATTAAGAATTTGTATTGACATGTAATCTGCAGAAAATAAAATTTATTAAAAGGCTTCACATAGGGAGAAATGAAGAATTTGGCGAGGTTTTGGGACAGATCATTAACCTACAATCTCAAATTCAAACTCTGTCTTTCATTTAAGTTGGTATTATTGACCTATAGCTCTCAATTTTAATCATCTGAAAGACTTGTTAATCCCGTTATATGTTCATTTGAAAGCAGGAAGTAAAAGTTTTTAGGTCTAAATCCTATGATGCTATATCTCATGAATCTATCATCTCTTGAGTTTGTGATGTGTAGAGTTTACAACCAACCCAAAGCAGCTCAAGGGCCCTGGCTTAGATCTTTGGTTTAGGTGATTTTTGCAGTACTGTGGTACTTTGGTATTTTCCATTAATTCATTCTAGAAGGCAGGTCGAGTAACAAAAAGATCGAGTACCAAGTCAATTTTCCCCATAAGGAAAAATATAAATTGAATTAATATGTTCCAGATACCCAGAAAACCCAGATTTTATAAAGCATAATATGCATCAATGGAGTTGTATTTTACTAAATAAACTTTAATAACACATAGACATAAATAAAAAAACAATAGTTAGATTAAATAAAATAATTTTAACTTAATTTTACCTGTATTGAGAGGAGTTCATGGTCTGAGGTTATGGAGAAATGTTGTTGTATGGAAGAAGAATCCCCTTCCATAACATCTAAGAGCAACTGCCCTTCTGGTGTTCTTTTCCTTTCTCTTTTCTCGTCCCTTATCATCACTGAACCCTGCTTGTGATTCTTCAGGTGGAAGCTTCACAAGAAACCTATCCAATGATGCTTGTTTTTGTCTGTTTCAAAATTCTTCAAAGTGGGAAATGGTCTGATCATTTAACAAATTAAAAATCCTGTTTGAAAAAGGGTGATATTTTCAACAAAGTTTTGCACTTCCATCCATTTTGCACATATTTCTTTGATTAATGAAGTGGGGACATCCTCCTTTGCCTTCTCTTCTACTGATGAAGACACTCCTACCACTAGCTGTTGCTTCTCGCTTTGAAGTTCAGGCAGCTTTTTGGTGTTGAGCTCTTCTTTATGCTTCTGAACTAACATGCAATCCTTTGTTTCAGCTAGAATGGGCATATGCTTCCTGAGATTGCAATACCAACAAGTTCTAGCAAGCATGTCCAAGTAGATGCAAATGTTGAGTACTGTGCCAATTTTTTCTTGTCAAAATGCATTGAATACCAAATTCGACAAATTCCAAAACTGTTGAGTACCAAGGTTAGACTAAATTGTCAGTTTCTGATGTTAAAATTTGTTCTGTTGAACTCACATAAGCATTGCTGCCAAAGTCATTCTAATATTCGTTTTTTGTTGGTATCTTTAATTCTTTTAATACGTATGTTACTCCTACTAATGACGACACATTCAATTGCTAATTTTTAAAGTAATAAATTTTGTTGTGATTTTTTAAAGTTTCTATCCAATTTCATGTACTGCATAAGCCCCAGAAATAAGTATGACAAATGCTTTATATTCATAATATATACTCAATGAATAAGCAATATGATGGTAATAAAGTCATATTCATATTCCATTCCAACCTTTCATCCATACCAATGTTAAGTAACATATCACTTGGATGGAATGAAAGATTCTGCCCTGGCTGTTTTTATCTTTGTCCAAAATAGCTTGCTTCATAGTTCTTGGCCTCTTAAACATTTCTGGAACCATAGTATACAATCTGTCTGGCTGTTGCTCATCATTCTTGTTATCTGACCTTTCGAGCATCTCTTTGTATAAAAAGGCTGACTTCAATGTGCCTACCTACTCCTTCACCTTTTGGAGGAATGTCTTATTTGCTTGTGGGTCCATCAGAACCCTTTACCCATTGCTTTTTCTATAGAATAGGGTAATCATAAGCATCTGTCTTCAAATGACCATGTGAGATCATATCTGTAAATCACTTAGCACAGTGTCTGGAACATAGTAGGTACTTAATACATGTTTATTCTCTTCTTCCCTTCATCACATTTCATTGGATCTTCATTAGTCTAGACCAGTGGTGTCAAAATCAAATAGAAATGGTGGCCACTGAACCATAGGTAAGGATTCCTGGGGATATCTATTGACTTTAAAAACCATGTGTTATTAAGAACTTTTCAAACCTTACAGTATGATACAAATAGTGTTTATTATTATTATTATTATTATTATTATTAGCAGCAGCAGCAGCAGCAGCAGCAGCAGCAGCAGCAGCAGCAGCAGCAGCAGCACACTGGAGTTAAATGTTTTTGCTCTGATCTTTATGGATGGATTCATCCTTATGCATCAACACACAGCTCCAAGCGATACTAATTTAGGCAGCTATGTATCTTCTGGTTCCTTCTTGGTCCAGATAGAATCTTAATCATCAAGGCACTACATTGCTCAACTGTCCAGTTTTTAAGTTCTTTGCATATTCAACTGGATTTGAAGATAGAAGATCTGAGTTTGAATCCCAGCTCTGCCTCTTTCCAGATATGTGACCTGAGAGCTTCTTTTCATTTGTGAGATGGAGATAATGTATCATCTTCCTTATTTATTTTTTTTTAGGATCACATGAGATAATGCATGTGAAATATTTTGTAAAGAGTTATTTAAACATGAACTATGGTTGCTCTGGCTTTTATTCCTAGCATAAGGTTTGTGTTCATTTCACATCCACTTTAAAACACATCCACACAAACCTGCCACCCCAGATTCATCTTTTAGCAGATTTGCAGCTTCTGTAGCTTTTCTTGGATCCCTGGGATGGCAGTTGTGAATGAGACACAGTCATGACCTAAAAGCAAATGCACAGCAGACATGGTTATTGCAGACAAATCCTCTATAAAGTCCATTTTTCTTTCCTATCAAGGTGCAAGGAATCATTCTTTTGAATTAGTTGGGGATGACTTGGAGAGATTGTATCCTTTTTGAATCCTTTTGTGGGTTTTGCTTGTGTGTCAGACTCCCACAACTGCTAAATGTCCTCTAAGAGAATAGAAACAAGTTCAGAAGGAACTGTCCTGGATGCAGCTATTGTATTATTTCTTGGCTCCTTAGTGTGTCTTGTGATTTATCCAAGATCATAGAGCTACTGAATGTAACAGTCAGGACTTGGATCTAAGTCTTTCTTCCTCCAAGTCCACTCTTTGATTCACTGGGATTTCCTCAAGAACTAGAAATTTAGATTACTGATAGAATAACAATGATGTCGGTATTTTGGAGTGAGAATGGCAGAATCACAGAATCTTAAAATTGGGGGGCTTTAGAGTTCATCTATGTTGGATCAAATAAAGCATTTAATATGTGCTTACTGTTTGATTAAAATTATCCTGAGAAACTAGTTTTTGAGTAAGAATATTAGGTTGTTGTTATGTCAATTTATTGATCAGGCCAGCATCATAACCAATAAAGTGACATAACATTGTCAATGATCTTTTTGATGGCCAAAGACCCTGAAGCTTGGTCAGGCCAATCAACAAAAACACTTTTAGGAGCTCATTATTCAGCCCCATCCCTTAAACATCCTAAGACATCTCTAATTGGTAAATAGTTAATTAGGAAGTGGTCCATTAAACACTCCATCCTTCTCCATCCTCATGTCATGGGGAACACTTACACAAGAAAAGAATCCTTGTCCTTTTCACTTTTTAATCAAATTAGTTAAAAGAGGACACATTCTTTGGGATTCCTGAGGACAAAGAAAATACAAAAAGTAACAGACTGGACAGAATCTCTGACCCAAGTTCCCGACACAGGAATATCCATAAATTCTCCCCAACATATTGGAATTGATTAAGGCTTTCCTAATCTTGGACCCCGATGTAGGAATTAATATGTTATATGAAAAATGAACTTTCATGTTATTTACTGTGTTTCAGGAACAATGCTAAGTGCAAGGAGAACAAATACAGGCAGAAAAAAAGACAGTTCCTGCCCTTCAGGAACTTACAGTCTAATGGGAGAAAAAGATACCCAAATGGAAGCTGAAAAGGACTGAGGGATGAGAAGAAGGTACCTGGTGGCAGCAAGATGGAAAAGTAGTCTGAGAGGAGCTAAGCCCAGTGAGAGGTGAGTGATGGTGGATGTGGGTACTTGTCAAATGGAGGTTCCAAGGGCAACTCCTAAGTCAGAAGGGAAAAGATAGGATGCTGGAATTGTCTCTAGAGTGAGACAACTGCAAGGGTCAATGGAGAAAAATGCTTTAGGGAGTCAGGAGCTAAACTGGAGGTAAACAGCTAATCTTGAGCTGAGCAATATACCATACAAGTGAACCTCCACTTTGGCTTAAAGGAGGATTCCAGTGAAGGAGAAAGAACTCCATCCCATTCCCACCCTCACCCCTGCCTCCTGAGGCAGCCCATTCCATTTTGGGACGGCTCTCATGGTTCATTTTTCCTTATGCCAAGCTTAATATGACATCTTTGTAATTTTTGCTATGGCTCGGCAGAAGTCTAATCACTTCAGGGAACAGATTTGATCTGCTCGGTGTCAGAGGGAAGACCTAGGAGGAATGGTCCAAAGTCACCATTTTAGTCAGCAGTAGGCTTTTTCCTTTTTATCTTAGTGGTCTTTCTCACTAGCCATTTCAGCAAGGGCTCACAGTTTAGTTGTACTAAATTTTGACTGAATTAATTATAATTTGTTTGTATAGAATATATACATATATAAAATTAAATATACATAATTATAAATTTAGCTAAACTTGATAAATGTACCTCAAATACTAGGGCCCCTTACGGACACAAAGTTGTTGTTGTTGTTGTTTTTAAAAAACTTGGCTGTCAAAACCAGTTCAGAGCATGGGACAGGTCCTAATATTTTAAAAGCTTTCTAAGGCAGGGAAGCTCATGAATTTTGCAAAGTCTCCTAGGCCTCATATTTAGTCCCTTTAATAGGTGGGAAAGTAAAAGCCACAAACCACAGTTAGGGGAGGTCAGGAGCAGGGTCAGCTGAACACTTCAGGCATAATAAAGTCGCCATCCCCACATTCCCACCCTGCTTGGCAGTTCTCTGGGTTGAGTGTGTTTGCTATTAGGTACCTGTGAACTTCTGCCCATTGAATTTCCCTACTTCAGTGGGCACATAATGAGATAGTTACTCAACCTGAACTATTCCACAGAAGTATTTATGGCTCTCAGTGTGCCTCAGGAAACTCTTCCTTCTTTGAGGCAAAGTCGGTGTTAAGTTACAAGGTGGCTGTAGGCTCTTAGAGTAAAACCAATGACTATTGTCTGTCTCTGTAAAGACTAGCGCTTAAATCGGTACTGTGTAGGGTTTTTGTTTTTGAATGGTAAATCTATTTTTAAAATTAAGCTTATTTTCAAAGATTAGCTTCTTTCCCTCCTTCCTCTCACCACTGAGATAACAAGAAAAACAAAACCCTTGTTGTAAGTAATATGTAGTCAAACAAAATAAAAATTTTCATTAGCTATATTAAAATTTTTTTTACATTTTCATCTACTTTATGAATCTATCCTCTCTCTGTCAGGAGGTGGGAGGATGTTTCATCATGAGTTTTATTGTCATTGGGCATTGTGTTGATCAGAAATCTCAAGTTTATACATATACACATATACATACATGTATGTATACAAACATATATGAGTGACACAAATATGCATGTATGCATACATATAATATAGCATGCATGTCATAAATATCTTTTTGTTTTAATCAGCTAAGGTCTGTCTTCTTACCTTCCAACCCTAACCCTCTCATCCCATTGAGAATTCAAGAATACAAGAAAAACAATTAGTTACACACATGTATAGTCAATCAAAACAAATTTCTGTACTGGTCATGTTCTAAAATGTGTGTCTCATTCTGCATTCTTCATAGCTCTATCAGGAAGTGGTAGAAAGTTTCATCATTGTTCTCTGGACTTCTTTAGTCTTAACACCAGTGAGAATTCCTCACAATTATATACCATAAGTTATTTATCCATTCCCCAATTTATGGGCACCCCCAGATTCCCATTCTTTGCCCCCTCAAAATGAGCTATAATTTTTTTATATCCTTAGAATTTATTTTACTTAATTCTAATCCTTTCCTTAATCTACTTCCCCTTCTAATTCCTTCTGCTCTTTCCTTCATATTTCACTTGGAATAGAAACGTATTTTTGTACCCATTTCTCTTTGTGTATTCTTCTCTCTTGATCAGTTCAGATGAAAATGAGGCTTAAATGTGAGCCACTTCCCTCCTCCTTCTTTGTATAGATGTTTGTTTTTGCATCCTCATTATTAGAGATAAATGTCCCTACTCATCTTTTCCCTTTCCCCTCAATGTATTTCTCTTCCCTTCTTTTTCCATTCCCTTCTTATGATCATTAAGACATTACAGAGCCACTAACAGGCCCTGTCTGATTGGACTCCCTGTATATCCCTTGAGAATGAGCTAGCGCTCATTGGAGATACATGCATAAACTCTCCATATTTGATTGTAAGCAATTTATCTTTATTTAGTCCTTTATCATTATTTGTTCATGTTTATCTTTTTTCTCTTCATTCCCATGTACTTCAAAGTTTTTCCATACTACTAGTCTTTTCATGAAGAATTCTTAGAAGTCTTCTACTTCATTAACGGCTTATTCCCTCTCCCCCTCCTCCCCATTTCATTATACTTATTTTTTGAATGTTATTCATGAGTATAAGCCTATATCCCTTGTCTTCTAGATTATCATGTTGCAAACTGTCCATTCCTTCATAGTGGTGGCTGCCAAATCATATGTAATCCTGACTATGGCTCCTTAGTACTTGAATTCTTTCTTTTTAGCTGCTTGCAAAAATTTTTCTTTGGCCTCAAATCTCTGAATTTTGGCTACAATATTCCTGGGAATTTCCATTTTGGAGTTTTTTTAAGGAGGTGATTAATGGATTCTATTTCCTCTTTGTCTTCTGGCTCTATGAGATTTGGAAAGTTTTAAGATTTCTTGAAATATGATTCTTAGGTTCTTTTTTGGGGCTATGATGTTCAGATAGTCCAGTAATTCTCATATTTTTTTCTCTTTGACCTATTTTCTAGGTCAGGTTTTTTTCTTCTTCAATGAGATATGTTATATTTTCTTCTAATTTTTAAGTCATTTGTTTGTTCATTGGTTGCCTCATGAAGTCATTAACATTTATTTGGGCCATTCAGATTTTTAGGGAGTTTGTTGCTTGCAAAACATAATACCAAGCTATTAATACCCTTTATATTTCTTTTTCCCATAGCTATTCCTTCTTTTTCCTCTCATTTCTTTTCCAATATCTTATTCAAACACTCACATTCCATTAATAAAGACATTTAAAATTCTTTTTATAGTTTGTTTCATCTCTTTTAGGAATTTCTATCTTGTATGTTGAGTGTCCCTGAAGCCATAAAAGCTCATTATGATGAGAATCTCGTGTTTGTGTGTGTGTGTGTGTGTGTGTGTGTGTGTGTGTGTGTGTGTGTGTNGTCTATATGGTGTGTGTGTGTGTGTGTGTGTGTGTGTGTGTGTGTGTGTGTGTGTGTGTGTGTGTTTCCCCATTCATTCAACCTGATTTTGGACTTTTGATTGGATGTTAAGGTTGGACTCTGTAGCAGCTCTAGAGAAAAGGTATGGGATGGTCCTGCTGCTACTTTTGGGGGGCACTGAGTGTTATATTATCTTAGGACAGATTGAGGATATGTAAACTTTCAGTGGTCTCAAAGTAGTCTGATTCAGATCTAATTGCTGCTCCCTAGTGCGAGCTTTGCAAGTTCCCTGCCTGGGTTTGGTTCTGAGTAAGAGTAGAATGCTCTTGGATTTGGCTCCATCAGCCAACTGAAAAGCTCTGTTGGTCCAGAGAATTGATAGCTGTGTTCAAGAAACATGAAGGTATATTTTGTGGAGGGAAGATTATACTTTTTCTGTTTGGCCCCACAAGATAGAATCCCAATTCAAGAACAATGAGTTGAAGTTACAAAATGATTGATTTTAAACTTGATTAAAAAACTAACAAAAAACATCTTCCCAACAATTAGAGCTGTGCTGAAGTAGAATAAGCTTAGTTTCCCATCTCATTGGAGATCTTCAGTCAGGGACTTTTATGGAACATGTTATAGAAGGTATTCCTTTTTTGGGCATGAGTTGGATTGATGAGATGACAAATGAGTAGTTTTTTGATTAAGGATGAGGATTGGTTAAGGTAAGGAAATAAAATAGAATAGACTTGTTTATATCTTAAAGGAATCTTGTAGATCAATAGGTCTAATCCTCCTTTTGCTGTAATAAGAATTAATAAAGATTATAACTGAGATTTGTGTACTTGTTCTTTATACACATTATCTCAATTGATCTTCACAAGAGCCCTGTAGGATAGATATTACTAGGATTATCAGTTTCATTTCACAGATAAGAAAAATGAGACACAGAGATATTCAATGACTTTGTTCCTCATTGCCTTTTGTTTTTATGGCTAACGATTCAATGTGTGATGAAACTGTGCTCTGGGCCAAAAGTGTCATCACAGGTACACTTATATTTAGCAATGTACTAGCTATAACCTATAAACATGAATTTCTCTCTCTGTACCTATTTCTTCAATTTTGGAATACTCAACTTTTTTCCCAGCCAGAAGGGGACTTCAGAACCCACAGAAATGATCTCTTTATTTCATAGTTGAGAAAACTGAGGCCCAGAGAGGCTAAGGATCTTGTTTATAGTTTTTCGGCCAGTGTTTATTTTCTGCTTATTAGTTTGCTCATGAAAAACATTCTGAAGCAATAGAAGTGATCCTAAGGGTGCTTTCTGGCTGATAAAATGGTCTCAGAAGATATTTAAGAGCAAAAGGAAGTGCTGGAGCAGTGACTCGTAGTAGGTAGTAGGGGTCTTCTGAAGCCAATATTAGTTTCTTTGCTTGATAGGGTCTGCCTGCTTCTGGTCATCCACAGCTCCCTGACTACTGGACTCCCTTTTTGTATTAAATCAGTTAATTGTGTTAGGAGGCAAAAACATAAAACTGTGCCCCCATCCTAATGGCATGTTGTACTTGAGACATTACAGATAATATCATATGCCTATCATATATATTTTATGGCCCTGGCTAGCACAAAGACATTATTCATGCATTGACAGTATCGGGTCCAAATTCTACTCAGGATCAGAAGAAGAGCAAAGGAATGTGATGTCAAGTCAGCCTGTAATTCCCAGATGACAATCTACCAGAATATAGCCTACCAGGTATCTCTGCACAGTGTCTCTCTCTGTCTCTCTCTGTCTCTCTGTCTCTCTGTCTCTCTCTGTCTCTGTCTCTCTCTCTCTCTCTCTCTCTGTCTC
>NC_058135.1:128717338-128770233 GCF_016433145.1 Gracilinanus agilis
TCTCTCTCTCTCTCTCTCTCTCTCTCTCTCTCTCTCTCTCTCTCTCTCTCTCTCTCTCCATTCCATAGTAAGCTTGACTAGGTCTTGAAGGAGATACCAAATTGCTCAGTAATGATCTCATATATGGATGATTGAGTGCTCAAATATAGCAAAGAAGGGAAGGAAAAGCAGGTTTTTTTTTTGGGGGGGGGGTAGAAAACTCATTTATTAAGCACCTACTGTAAGCCAGGCACTGTGCTAAGTGTTTTATTAATTGTCGTCTCACGCCAACAGTTATCTTCAAAATAAAAATAAAGAAGCAAAGATAGGGGCATTTAGGAGGCTTAGTGGATAGGATGTCAGACCTGGAGACAGGAAATCCTGGGTTCAAATCTGGCCTCAAGATACTTGCTATCTGTGGGTTGCTGGACAAGACACTTAACTCCCATTGCCTAGCCCTTACCACTCTTCTGCCTTAGAATCAATACTCAGTATAGATTCTAAGATGGAAGATAAAGATTTAATAAAAAGAAGTAAAGATAAAGGAAATAAATAAAATATTTAGAAATCAAAATTAAAAACAAAGAATGCTTTTTCAAGTTTTAATTGGAACAGAAAGAGATAGGATCAAATTGAGAAAACTCATCTATATTCCTACCATGGAAAAGTAGAGCCAGTGAAATCTAAATATTTTTCAACTTGAAAATATGTATATGTATAGAATCATATCCACAAATATATATACATTCATATGAGTTTTATTTATATATGTACAAATAAGATACTATAAAAAAGAAAGAGAGCATTGGGAAGAATGATGGGGTTATATTTCATTTATTTTTTAGCTTACAAATGAGTTCAAAAGACTTAGGTTTCTTTCTAGGTGGGATTGGAATGTCTCCACTTCTCTGGGTCTCTTTCAGAAGAAGCCCATTCTCTCTTACCTTTTCTCTCATGGGTATGTAGGAGCAAAGCCAGAGTAGAGTATCAATGACTCCTGATTCACACATTGAGGCAATTTTCAGTACAGTCTGAAGCAAAGAGCCTCTGGAAATCTGACACATTCCCATGGTACTTTGCAAATATATTTTGAGGGGAGATGCAGCCAAGTTATTATGGATCCTATGATACAAAAGCCTAGAAGAGCTTCTTTGTGGAGGTGCAAAGAAGCAAAGTTGAAATGAATTTTGGGAAGAAGAAAAGGGACAGTGAGACAGGGAGCTGGGAAGGGACATCTACCATTCCCAAATCTTCAGTGCTGGGCCAGGGTTTTTTAAAAGTTAAAAAAAGGCTTGCCTCCCATCTTAAAATCAATACTATGTATTAGTTCCAAGGCGGAAGAGCTGTAAGGGCTAGGCAATGGGGGTTAAATGATTTGCCCAGTCATAAAGGTAGGATATGTCTGAGCCCAGATTAAAAATATCTGATCACATGTTAGCAAGTTAACTGACATGAGTGATTGACAAGCCCTTTTTTCTTCTTTCTATATTAAAAAAATAAGCATCTTCTACTTTTCTTCCCTCAGAGATAGACCAGCAGAGGAAAATGGTAGACATCTGACTTACTGCTTCCATGCCTTTAGGGTTAGGGAGATGGTGTGGATGCTTGGGGCATAGATTGTAACTGTTATTGCACTTCCTAATTGTTATAATGCTTGCCATTTGAAGCGTTGCAGTTTTAGAGCTGGAAGGAACCTCTTCAGTATACAAATAAGGAAACTGAGGAATAGGGGAATAGAGAAATTAAATTATTTGCTCAGTGTTGATCACACAGCTAATAAGTCAGAGTAAAGATTCACATGCACAGCTTCCTAACTCCTATTCCACATTTCCTCTCAATTTTATACAAATTGGTTTACTATTGACATGATAAGTGATTTGAGATGTCCTTCAAAGATGACCGTGTTGAATCAAAAAGTAGAAGGAGAAAATATTTTTTGAAAATTGTGAAAGAGATTGCTCCATGGGTAGGGGAGGCAGAAGGGATTCATTTGGAAAAGAAGGTGCTATAAAAACAAAATACGCCAATTAAAAAAAAAAAAGAAAATTGTGGGGGAAAAGAGAAGGGACAAAAACTCTGATGTTCTATCTCCAGCTTTGCCATAGTTTCTTGAGTGGCTTGGGGAAGTCACTTAAATTTATTTGAGTCTTAGTTTTCCCATCTGTAAAATGGGATAATCACTTTCCTCATCGTCACAAGGGGTTTGTGGGGCATAATTACTGTTCATGAGCTTTGAGGTCCTTGGATGAAAGACACTATAGAAGTGCAAGGTATTATTATAACTAATTATAGAGAACATCTTTGTAAAAAGACTCCCCAAAAGACAATCTCCTTTTCCAAAGGGGGAGAAAAGAGGGGGGGAGTAAGGGAGTGAGGAGACAACAAAGGGGAAGGGGCACAAAGGGGTAAAAAATGAATGAAATAAATAGTTCAGCATAGAAAGTAAAGAAGAAGAAGCAGGGGTGGAAGAGAAACCTATAAGGAAAATCCTGGGGGAATGGGAAGCTAAGTTTAGAAAATGAAGGAAAATGAAGGCACTATCTTCTGGGAATAATGAGATAGAACAAATTCTTTTAAGATACCTAGAAATTTATGAGCTGCATATAAAAGATGGCTTGCTTGGTAACCCAAGGCAAAAAGAACTTTCTATTAAAGTGGATCAATGGCAAAGAACCTTGCATTAATTGTTAAATTGTGACCTCACCTAATTTATAGCAAGATTTTAAAATTCTAACTCTATAATAGTAAGTTTGGGGTTTCCTAGCTTTGATTTTATTTGATGGTAATTTCTCAGTTGTGCTTGGTTATGTTGAATAGGGAAAGTGAAGATAAATGAAATCTACAGAGGATGTAAAATCTTGCCTGTATCATTAGGAGTTTAACCTGACTACATACTCATAGTTCCTGACAAGTCTATGCAAATGTCTTTTTGTTTCCCTGTTGAATGGCATTTTAGGGGTTATTTCCTTGTTATTTAATGGGATGCAGTGGCAAATATTTTTGTAAATCAAGAGATGCTAGTATATCCGGTAAAGCCTCTTCCACTAAGTCTTCTTTGGCTCCCTCTCTTCCAGCAGTTAAAATGATAGCAATAGCCAACACTTCTATGGCGAATGATGGTTTACAAAGAGCTTTATAAATGTATTATTTAATCCTTACAACAGTTCTGTAAGGGTAGATGCCATTATTATTCCTCTTTTGCATTTGAGGAAACTGAGGTAGGCAGAGTTAAAGTGACTTGCCCAGGGTCACCCAGCTAAAAAGTATCTGAGGTTGGATTTGAATTTAGGTCTTTATGACCCTACATTATGTCATTTATCTGCATCACGTTGTGTCTTATATTTTACTTGTGTTTATGTTCTTCTCTTCTGTGAGACTGTAAGTTCCTTGAGAGCACGGACTGAGTCTTATTTATTTTTGTATCCCTCACACCCTCCATTATGTTCAATAATGACTAATAGGAATTGATATACACTAATTTCAGGTTGTGAATTGATCTACATACATTATATCATTTGAGGCTCACCAATCCTGTGAAGAAAGTATTCAAGGTATTATTATCCTTCTTTTACAGATGAGGGGAAAGGGTCTTCTCCATAGTCACAGAACTTCTAGGTGTCAGAAGTAGACTTGAAACCTTGATTTTCCTGACTCCCAATTAAGAGATGGGTGCTGAATTAATGAAATCATGCTATTTTGGAACAAGGAGATGGATCATCAATCACTTACTTGAAATCTCAAATATTTAATGAGAGTGCCTAATATTCCCTTTTTTTTTAGTTGATCACCACCTTTCTTATTTTTTTATTTTTTTAAACATTTATTAATATTCGTTTTTAACATGGTTACATGATTCATGCTCCTACTTTCCCCTTCACCCCTCGCACCCCCACCCATGCCGACGCCCATTTCCACTGGTTTTATCATGTAATTTTCCCTTTTTTAATTGATTAATTAAGAAAATATTTCCATGGTTCCATGATTCATGTTTTTTCCCTCTCCTCCTCCTACCTTTCTCCTATGCCCAATGAGCAATTCCACTGGGTTTTACATGTGTCATTGATCAAGACCTATTTCCATATTATTGATATTTTGTGCCTAATAGTCATAAATATTTAAGTCTAAAGTATCTGTAAGTACCTAATAGGTCAAGGCAAGGGACTACTGTAAGGTTGGGAATAGCGAAGACACACAGGAAGCAATCCCTGTCTTCAAGGGGGCTTACATTCTGCTAGTATGTTATGACATGACATGTACCCAATCAATATAAGCTACCTTGAGGTATCTGAGACATGGAAAACCCATATGAGATTATATTTTAAGATGATGACTTGACTGTGACTGAACATTTCTCTGTCTTCTTATATATTTTATTTCCAGTAGGCCATATATGCCAAAAGTCCTTTTCCATGGTCACTAGTCCTGTGGGATGAACACACTAGTCCTTTTTGCACAGGGGAGGTCAGAGGGTTTCTTTCTCTGCAAGGTTTAGAAAAATGGACCAGATTGTCATCTAGATAATGCAAGTATGCCTTGGCCTCTAAGTAGGAGGGATGACTTAGATGACTTCTCTCAGGGTCCCATTCAGCCCTCTGGCTTGATGTATATTTAGCATGGCAGTAGAGTTTACTTGCAAGAAGGGAAGTGGATAAAAAAGAATGTTAGGTTAATTCAGAAATAAAAAGCAAATAACTAAGCAAAGACCAGCTTTAGGGTGGCCCTTTGTGGAGGCAGGAATGCTTATTTAGCATAATTTTCTGATGTAAAAGTTGGTTAACATGACAGGGGCAGAGAAAGACTTCGGAGTGACTGTCTTCTTGGGAGACAGAGAAGGGACCCACCAGAGACAGGGAGAGAATGGAGTCGGGGTAGAATTTATAGCTGGGTATGACTGGTAATTCTAGTTATACAATAGACGTGGCTTTGTTCCATGCCTGTACTTTCTGTTTGCCCCACTGG
Organism: Gracilinanus agilis; assembly: GCF_016433145.1. NCBI lineage: Eukaryota > Metazoa > Chordata > Mammalia > Didelphimorphia > Didelphidae > Gracilinanus > Gracilinanus agilis. The sequence goes on from NC_058135.1 coordinate 128,722,277, forward strand.
AAGGGATAGTGAAGGGAAGGAAAGCTGTTTTCTTTCAATGCCTGGGAAGGCATAAGTAATGAGTGACCTTCTAGATGTTAAGGACTGATCATTCTCTAAATTAGTGGAATGGAGCAAACATGAGATTTGGGGTCTGCTAAATGTTAATCCATCCAATTTTCTGTGTGGTCTTTGGAAAGCCTGTTTCTGCAACAATCTTCTCTACCATGATACTTAGGGCAGAGTATCTCAAGAATTATTTTGAATATTTGGGAAGGCTTTAATGATGAGATCACCACTGTTCCCATTTTCAACTAAGATTTATTAAGTTGGTTGGATCGGCAAGTTGATGCATCTAAAGTTTTGTAGGCTAGTTAGGATCTCTCTGTTTTATAGGACCACTCCTAACTCTGGCCTATAGACATACATATGTATTCCTTAGTTATCCACTTGTTTAAGTGTTTATATTAAAATCAACTATTTGTGTGGCACTGCCTTAGGAGAGGGGGATTACAAAGACCAAAACCAAATAGTCTGTGTCCTCAAGGAGCTTATATTCTATTGGGATGGGTGGGATAGGTTTGGGAGTGGGTATGGATTCACTTTAATTCAACAGATATTTATCAAATAGCTATGCAATGCAATGGTATAGCCACTACTTAGAGATTCAAGAATAAAAACAATAATAATGAGAGGTGGCTTTTATAAATTAGTTTATATACATGATCTCATTTGATCCTCACAACATCTCTGTGGTTTCTATAAATATTATTATCTTCATGTTTCAGATGAAGAAGTTGGCTTGAGAAGTAAAATGACTCACTCCTAAATGCTTGATCCTGGGATCGTGCATCTAGGAGGTGTCTGAGGCAGCATTTAAATGTTGTTCTAAATCTAAGGTGAATGATGTACATGACATGGAGAGGAAACAGAGGCTGCCATTATCCTAGCTCTAAAAATCCAGCAAGGCAGATAGAGCAAGCATCCAAATAATACAAGACAGTCCAAAAGACAGTCCTAATATAATCTGTCCTGATCAGAGCACATCTAGAATGGTGTATCCAATTCTGGGCACCATATTTAAAGAAAGATATTGATAACCTGGAGAGTATCTGAAGGATGGTGAAGGCCTTTGAGACTATGTCATATGGGGATATTTGGCCTGGAGAAGAGAAAACTTGGAGAGGAAAGGCATTAAGAGCTTCTAGTATTCAAAGGTATTAGGCTATAGAGAACTGAACTAGAAGCAATGGGAAGAAATTACAAGAGATCAATTTATATTGGATGTCAGGACTGTTTAGAAGTGCAGTGGGTTTGGGCTTGAGAGGTAGAGAGTATTCCCCTAGTTGGAGGCCTTCAAGTAAAGATGAGATGACCAGATTGACCAGATGATTGTCAGAGAGGATATGATGAAGAAAGAACCCATTTTCAGACACAATTTGGGTTATATAGCTTCTGTTTGTTGTTCAGACATGTCTGATGCTTCATGACCTCATTTAGGGCTTTCTTGGCAAAGATACTAGTTTGGCTTGCCATTTCCTTCTCTAGCTCATTTCACAGATGAGGAAACTGAGGCCAACAGGGTTAAGTAACTTGCCCAGGGTCACAAAACTAGTAAGTGTCTGACACCAGATTTGAGCTCAGGAAGATGAACCTTTCTGACTCCAGACATGGCACCACCTAGCTGCCCTTTGGAGTCCCTTTTAATCCTAAGACTCTGTGATCACGTGAACTGTTTTAGGAACATAATAGTTAATGTGGAGTTTAAAATTAATATTCAATAACTACATATTATATTTTATAAAGTTTTATTAATAATAAACTAACATTAAAAAAAAACTAGAGGGAAAAGGTGCTAAACTCACCAAGCCCACTCCCAGGAACCAAGGAGAAAGAGGGAGAAGTTACAGCCAACTATAAAACAATAGCATGACCACGCAAAGGGGGAGGCACAGGAGAGATTAAAGGGAATTTTAGGAAAACTAGGGACTTATGGGGGATGAAGTCCAAGGTTCAAAAGTTCCATTTATACATAAGCTCACCAGAGGTACAAGTAACAGAAGAGGATGTCAGAAGAATCCACACCCAGTTAAGTAAGTTGAGAACCAGATATTATTTCATGTTGGTATTGATACTAGACTTTGAATAATAACATTAATGGCTTCATTTGTATGATGCTGTCCAACGTGCCTTACTCTGCATTAATATCATTTAAACTTGAACTAGATAGTACAGATATTATTATGCCCATGTGGCAGATGAAGCAATTGAGACTTAGGTTAAATTACTAGTCCATGGTTATGTCCAACAATTCTCTCCATTTTGCTTCTGCTACTCTTCTTGGTTTCCACTCCATGGAACAAGATGCTTCTCCCAGGGAAAGCTCACCACTTCAATTTTATCAACTTGCTGCTAAACTCAAGCCCTGATTGACTTTACTTTCCTCAGCCTCCTTTGCTAGAGGGCTGAGGATCAAATTCTTTCCACTGACTTCCTTTATAGAAGGCAGGAGCTGGATTCAGCTCACTCCACTTTGAATCTGCTGCTTTACCTGGTTACAACTCCATGAAACCAGATAACCTTATGCAAGGTACCTCCTGGTGTCATCTTTCCTTGTTTTCTTGCCTTCTTTTTTATATTTTCTCCCTCTTTAGACTGAGCTCCTTGAGGGCAAGGCTTGTCTTTTTATTGATTAAATCCTCAGGGCTTAGCAGAGTGCCTGGCATATAGGAAGTGCTTAATAAATGTTTATTAGATTTAAATAGCTGAGTGTCAAAGGCAGGATTTGAGCCCAGCTATTCCTAAGGCAGAAACTAAGGCTATGTCCATTATGTCATGATTCTCTGAGGAGTAGCATACATTTTCTACTTTTCCGACAAAACAATAATTTTCTCAAGAAGTATTTTTAATGTAACTATTATTTGCCAGGGACTAAGTGAGGTTCCAGAAATACAAATACGAATGACACAGTCACTACTCAAAAGGAACAAAATTCAAAGACCTACTGATGATGCTTTTTTGTGCATGTGTGAATGATATCATATGATGAAGCAATAGACTTAAGGATTATTAAGAAGTTTGTAGGTCTTCAGGGTCACTTGAAATTCATTTTTACTTCCTAGAAGCAACAAGTCAGGAGCAAAGTCAGTTAGTAGAAAATGGAGCTGGTCTTTAATTTAATTAAATAAAAATAGTAGTTAATTTTTAAGACTGGGTCTCCCTAACTTGTGCAGGCTGGAAATGCAATAACTAATCCCACTCTAACTGCTTCAGGAGCTTTCTCTGTTTTGAACCTGGGCAGGTTTTGCCCTCCTTACGAACCCTGGTATCCTTCTTTTCCTGGAGATTCACCGTATTATCATCAAATTTCATGAGAACGCCCTGTTGGCTTAGCATATGGCAGATCAGAATTCCCTAGCTCAAGGGATTTGACATCTTTAGTGTACCTGGTAGCTGGGATTATAAGTGAATGTTAGTACACACAGCTGGGGATTTTTATAAGAACCAAGTTGCCATCAGTTTTTCTTCATTTTCTGTTTCTTTTCCCTCCTTAAAAAAACTATCTTTCATTTGGTCTTTTCTTTTTGAGTCACACTATAAATTTAACAGGTAAGGGTCTAGATTTCTCTTGAGGGTTGCTCTAGAGGCTTCTGAGAGTTCAAAAGACATGGAATAAGTCATGTTGGCATTATAATATTATTGGGGTTTAACATTCCAAAAGTCAAGGGTGAAAACATATGTGTTCATGCTGTACACCATTATTGCCATTTACCATTTCTATTAATGCTAAAAAAATGACACCGAGACAATGACATTCCATTCTAAATGGTTAAAAGTGAGTGTGAAACCTTATGGTTTTAAGAAGCACTTTATCATTCTCATTTATTATTTCCATTAATCCTATAAAGATTACATTTCTAAAAAGTGAAATGGGCTACCATATAGGTTGGTGTGTTTTTCCTCACTGGAATCCTTCTGGTGGAGGATGGATAATCACTTATTGGAGATGGTGTAGAAGGGTTTCTTGGTCAGGTACTGGGTGGAAAGGAGGTCATATCACGTCAGAAAACTCAGCCACACTGCCCAGTCTCCTGGTAGCTCGATCCCCAGTCTGCTCCATCTCTCTGCTGGCTGCCTTTTCTTCCTGAAGATAACTTCACCATGAGATCAACATGACTCAGACACTAATGAATCTTCATTATATCATATCACTAGAAGTCCCAGAATGTAAGCTTCTTGAGAGTTGGGATGATGTTGTTTTGCTTTGTTTTGTTTTGCTTTGTCTTTAATCCTCAGTGCTTAGCCCAGTGCCTGGCACAAAATAAGTTTGCTCCCCTCCCCTCCTCTTCCTTTCTCTTTCTCCATTGCTTCTCTCATATACATTTCCATTTCCATTTCCATCCCCATCTTCTTCTTCTTCTCTTAAAGTAGCCTTGATAGTATAGTTCTTAGAAAAGTGTCCCGAGTGCTAGAGAAATGTTGGCGTGATGATTTACCCCATCTGAGAGAGCAGAGGTAATACTTTACTGTGGAAGAAATGTCATGTCTGAGAATTTATATTCCATTCTGTACCTCTAATCTATTACACCTCTGTCAAGAAATGGGAATTATATGAATTTGTTTTAAGGGACAACGTCTCATAAGGTGAATGGGAAGGGGAGTAGTTTAGTGGGTAAAGATAAGATAGGGACCATGGACTGGATCTGTAATTGCATTCATATAGGCAACTCCTGGGTAGTTTATCTCCTTCCCGGCAATTAGAGAGTCTTAGAGGGTTCCTTACACTGCGAAGTGAAGTGACTTGTTCAGAAACACACAGCTATTTTGTGTGAGTAGAGGTGAGTGGGAAGTGATACATACACCCACACCCACACACATGCACATATAGACTCTGGGTTTATATTGGGTATGTGTATATCAAAATATTAATAAAGGTGTCAAATTTTATGTTTGGATATATCAATTTATATAAATATATTTTATTTTTTATTATAGTTGTATATATATTTATATATTATATTAATTTTATTATTATTAATTAATATTATATTAAACACATAAACATTTATATATTTATATTACATTTATGTACTTATATAAATTGATATATATGTATACATATACCTAATATAAACCTGAATCATCAGTAAAACATTTTTATTAAAAATGCATAGGAGAAGAAAAAAGTCCAGGAGACATAGAACAATTTTGTCATTGCCTTGTTAAATTATATTTATGATGCATATATGTATATATTTATGTGTATATATATATTTATTTTTAAAAATCTGAATATGACAGTTTACAGTTTCTTATCCTAATTGCCAAGTTCATTTCCTGCCCAAAGGGAAATCAGTCTGAATACCCAGTTATATTAGATAAGTTTATTTAAAATTTTTTCTTTTCGTATTAAAAGATTTCTTTAGAGTTGTTAAATTTATAAGAACAAAGAAATTTTTGTTTAACAACAGCAAAAACAGAAATGCTACATGTGTTACAGTGAAGGTGTAGTTTGAGCAGGAGGGGAAAGACTTACAAAATGTTAGCTGAATTACGGCAAACATAAAAAAGGTCCCAATACCTCCGAGTACCAGAAAACCCAACACAGGAACCTGCTAATCACCTAAGATGGCTGAGTCCCAGTCAAACCATTCAGGGTCTAAGGCTAGTGCTCTAGACATCTGTGAGGTTGGCTGAGCTGAAAGAAGTCTCAGAAGGCTTGCAAAGGGATTACATCCAAATGGGAGTGGGGCGGATATGCTGGCTCTGGAAGAACAGACAATATAACATTTATATTCAGAAGTAGAACAACTGTAGTTCTAGGCTCTGTTCCCTGGGGAGGCCTGCTGCCTTTAACATCATGGTCTGGCCAAGAGACCACAGGCTTCGATGCTGCTATGGAGAGTGTCCCGATAGCCCTCTGCTGTCTAGCTTGGCTAATGTGCATCATGGAGTAGTTATTTATGTGCTTTCCTTGTCCTACTCTGCAGTTGTCTGGGGTCCAAGACTGACAGAGCCTTGTTCCCTTAGTTTCTGGGGATGTGTGCATGTATGTATGGGCTTTATTGAAGTCATGAAGATTAATGTTTCTTCTTTTATCTCATGGATTTACTCTCTTGCCACTGGATTTAGATGACTCTGGAAGGTAGAATGAGCTGACGATTTTGTGCAGCTCTGCTTCGCTTAAATCCATTTCCCTGCAAGTCAACATCACTCCATGATGCCATTGGTCCTTTTTCAAAAGAAGAATGAGCAGTAGACTTCTATCAGGAATCTAGTGGAGGAGAGTTGTGGTGATAAATAGTACAAGGTACTATAGCATATTAAAAAGTACAATTCACTGAGAAGAAGTAGAATATTCTAATGAAACTACTAGGGAGGGAACACTGAGACAGGACACGTACAGTGAGGAGAGAAGCCAGACTTCTTTCCTCTTGCCATGACCCAAACTAAGGAAGTGCTCTAAATCAGAGAACCTGGAAAGGGATGATGACCCGTGGGAGGGTTTGTATAGGTGTGTGCATGTATGCATGTGTGTATGTGTGTGTATATGCACACATGCATGCATTTCCTTGCTACTAGAAGACCCAATTCTTTCTGTTTCTTTTATGTTCTAAATAAAATTATTTTATGTTTTGATGCCTTGCGAAGAAATTTTTTTTACTGAAAGACTTTCTTTTTCAATGGAACCTGAATATAGTAGAATGTTGGGGTTTTGGTACCACCAAACTATGATATCTGGTTTTTTTTTTCTGGTAACAATGCCAGATTATTTATATGACCTTCTTGGCTTTGAAATTTTGCAACCACTTTTTGATATGACTATACGGAGAGGTCTATCATATATATGCCATTACTGTTTAATTACTGTCCCTAATTGAAGGAATAATGTGCATAGATGGTGTTGTCCATACTAGGGAACTGNTAGAAGGGTTTCTTGGTCAGGTACTGGGTGGAAAGGAGGTCATATCACGTCAGAAAACTCAGCCACACTGCCCAGTCTCCTGGTAGCTCGATCCCCAGTCTGCTCCATCTCTCTGCTGGCTGCCTTTCCTTCCTGAAGATAACTTCACCATGAGATCAACATGACTCAGACACTAATGAATCTTCATTATATCATATCACTAGAAGTCCCAGAATGTAAGCTTCTTGAGAGTTGGGATGATGTTGTTTTGCTTTGTTTTGTTTTGCTTTGTCTTTAATCCTCAGTGCTTAGCCCAGTGCCTGGCACAAAATAAGTTTGCTCCCCTCCCCTCCTCTTCCTTTCTCTTTCTCCATTGCTTCTCTCATATACATTTCCATTTCCATTTCCATCCCCATCTTCTTCTTCTTCTCTTAAAGTAGCCTTGATAGTATAGTTCTTAGAAAAGTGTCCCGAGTGCTAGAGAAATGTTGGCGTGATGATTTACCCCATCTGAGAGAGCAGAGGTAATACTTTACTGTGGAAGAAATGTCATGTCTGAGAATTTATATTCCATTCTGTACCTCTAATCTATTACACCTCTGTCAAGAAATGGGAATTATATGAATTTGTTTTAAGGGACAACGTCTCATAAGGTGAATGGGAAGGGGAGTAGTTTAGTGGGTAAAGATAAGATAGGGACCATGGACTGGATCTGTAATTGCATTCATATAGGCAACTCCTGGGTAGTTTATCTCCTTCCCGGCAATTAGAGAGTCTTAGAGGGTTCCTTACACTGCGAAGTGAAGTGACTTGTTCAGAAACACACAGCTATTTTGTGTGAGTAGAGGTGAGTGGGAAGTGATACATACACCCACACCCACACACATGCACATATAGACTCTGGGTTTATATTGGGTATGTGTATATCAAAATATTAATAAAGGTGTCAAATTTTATGTTTGGATATATCAATTTATATAAATATATTTTATTTTTTATTATAGTTGTATATATATTTATATATTATATTAATTTTATTATTATTAATTAATATTATATTAAACACATAAACATTTATATATTTATATTACATTTATGTACTTATATAAATTGATATATATGTATACATATACCTAATATAAACCTGAATCATCAGTAAAACATTTTTATTAAAAATGCATAGGAGAAGAAAAAAGTCCAGGAGACATAGAACAATTTTGTCATTGCCTTGTTAAATTATATTTATGATGCATATATGTATATATTTATGTGTATATATATATTTATTTTTAAAAATCTGAATATGACAGTTTACAGTTTCTTATCCTAATTGCCAAGTTCATTTCCTGCCCAAAGGGAAATCAGTCTGAATACCCAGTTATATTAGATAAGTTTATTTAAAATTTTTTCTTTTCGTATTAAAAGATTTCTTTAGAGTTGTTAAATTTATAAGAACAAAGAAATTTTTGTTTAACAACAGCAAAAACAGAAATGCTACATGTGTTACAGTGAAGGTGTAGTTTGAGCAGGAGGGGAAAGACTTACAAAATGTTAGCTGAATTACGGCAAACATAAAAAAGGTCCCAATACCTCCGAGTACCAGAAAACCCAACACAGGAACCTGCTAATCACCTAAGATGGCTGAGTCCCAGTCAAACCATTCAGGGTCTAAGGCTAGTGCTCTAGACATCTGTGAGGTTGGCTGAGCTGAAAGAAGTCTCAGAAGGCTTGCAAAGGGATTACATCCAAATGGGAGTGGGGCGGATATGCTGGCTCTGGAAGAACAGACAATATAACATTTATATTCAGAAGTAGAACAACTGTAGTTCTAGGCTCTGTTCCCTGGGGAGGCCTGCTGCCTTTAACATCATGGTCTGGCCAAGAGACCACAGGCTTCGATGCTGCTATGGAGAGTGTCCCGATAGCCCTCTGCTGTCTAGCTTGGCTAATGTGCATCATGGAGTAGTTATTTATGTGCTTTCCTTGTCCTACTCTGCAGTTGTCTGGGGTCCAAGACTGACAGAGCCTTGTTCCCTTAGTTTCTGGGGATGTGTGCATGTATGTATGGGCTTTATTGAAGTCATGAAGATTAATGTTTCTTCTTTTATCTCATGGATTTACTCTCTTGCCACTGGATTTAGATGACTCTGGAAGGTAGAATGAGCTGACGATTTTGTGCAGCTCTGCTTCGCTTAAATCCATTTCCCTGCAAGTCAACATCACTCCATGATGCCATTGGTCCTTTTTCAAAAGAAGAATGAGCAGTAGACTTCTATCAGGAATCTAGTGGAGGAGAGTTGTGGTGATAAATAGTACAAGGTACTATAGCATATTAAAAAGTACAATTCACTGAGAAGAAGTAGAATATTCTAATGAAACTACTAGGGAGGGAACACTGAGACAGGACACGTACAGTGAGGAGAGAAGCCAGACTTCTTTCCTCTTGCCATGACCCAAACTAAGGAAGTGCTCTAAATCAGAGAACCTGGAAAGGGATGATGACCCGTGGGAGGGTTTGTATAGGTGTGTGCATGTATGCATGTGTGTATGTGTGTGTATATGCACACATGCATGCATTTCCTTGCTACTAGAAGACCCAATTCTTTCTGTTTCTTTTATGTTCTAAATAAAATTATTTTATGTTTTGATGCCTTGCGAAGAAATTTTTTTTACTGAAAGACTTTCTTTTTCAATGGAACCTGAATATAGTAGAATGTTGGGGTTTTGGTACCACCAAACTATGATATCTGGTTTTTTTTTTCTGGTAACAATGCCAGATTATTTATATGACCTTCTTGGCTTTGAAATTTTGCAACCACTTTTTGATATGACTATACGGAGAGGTCTATCATATATATGCCATTACTGTTTAATTACTGTCCCTAATTGAAGGAATAATGTGCATAGATGGTGTTGTCCATACTAGGGAACTGGTTTGGATACTTATTTGACTGTTGATAAGTATCCCAATTCCCTTTTGGTGAAAGGAAGCAAAGTTTACTTCCCGCCTCTGAACCAGTGTGCATAAAAGCCTCGGAGACTATGTTATAAGAAAACAGTATCTATATTTATTAGAAATCAAGATAGACTGTGAGGATTAAACAAAAAGGATACCCTGACTCTAATTTCTTATACTTTACCTAACCAATCCAAGTCCCTCTCAAGAAGGATGCTTCTGTCCTTCCAGTTCTGCTACCAGCTCCCTGTTTCTAGTTAGGTTTTCCTCAAAAGCTCACTAATCACTTGGCTATAATCCTCAGTCTTTGGTTTAGTTGTTTCTCCACGAAGTTGTCTCCAAAATCTACTAAGCGTGGCCTCAAGATGGCCAAGTCCACCTGAAGCTGGGTCTGACCCTGAGGTAAAAAGCCCTAGAGCCCAACAGAGAGGATCTTCAGATAAATCTTCAGACAAGTTGGTAAACACAGTAGGTATGACTAGATCTTCCTGAAGATGTTCTCCAGTTGAAAAGGAATCTCCAAATTTCCACAACGGGTTAAGGCAAGGTAGCCCAGGAAAACTGCACCTTCCTCTTCCAGCTTAGGAACAGGAAGTGGTAGTTTCTCCTTCAAACTCCTTCCTCCTCAGCTCTCTGCATTCCAGAATTCTCTCCAGGATTCCTGGCTTGAGTCCAGCCCTTTGGCGATAATTTCCAATCCTCTCAAATGTGCTCTTATAAAAATTCAGCTATCTATAATCTCATTCCTACTCTTGGGAATGTGAGTCCTTGTAAGGGGAACTATTCACCCCCTTTAAGAGAGTGCCAGATGCCTGAAGTTCTCAGGTTCACCTCAGTTCAGGCAATGGGGTAGAGAAGCAAGAGCTCCTCAAAGTATTCCTGGAGCTTTCATATTAGGAGGGAGCTTTTGATATAAAGGTTAAATTCACAAAATACTTAGATGGCATTTTATACATAGTAGTCCCTGAAGAAATATTTGTCGAACGAATAAATGAACAGGGACACTAAAGTCAAGCTTTATCAAGGGCAATGTTTGGAAAGCACTATTCAAAAATAAAACCACTCAGCAAATACTAAATTGTAGCTCTGGCAGCATTTCAGGCACTTAGGAACATCTTGATTCATGGTCATTTACCTTTGTGGCTGGCTGGAAAAGGAATACACCTGGGCATCACAGTATCTGAATTGTATTGAACCAGAGAAAAGAAGGCAGGTTTTTAAATCCTAGTTCACAAGTTGGAGTTTTTTCTTTGGCTCCATTCAGAACTAAAATAGTAGCCTCTGAGAAGAATTTGAGAAAGCTGAGCATCCGGACTTCGTCTCTCAACAGCAGCAAAAAGTCCAAATGGGGAGGTCAATCTGGGCCCCTCTCTAGGGCCACTATGCCTCACAAGCTTTTCCTTGGGCTACTGGCACAGAATGATGGTGACTATAGTCAATAGTTCTTGGCCACTGGAAGGAGTGTTCGAGGGAGAGGAAGAAAGGCATTGAACAGCTTGTCTAGCTCTTGTGCTCTTAGGGAGTTGATATTCTCGTAAGAGAATGCAAAACCCAAATCCTAGACTAACTGCATTCATTTTTTTAACTGCTAAAATATTTGGACACCTGTAAAAAAAATGGATGGAAAAAAGAAGACATTCATGTCTCCTATGGCTGATGGTGCTTGGAGCTTAGAGAAAGATGTTTTAAGGACTGTTCTCTCTAGTGAAAATATTACACTTGCTGTTGGGCCAAGACAAGGATTTTTCTTGTTTGTGACTCAGGGTTATTTGTCCTTTTGTGGTTGTTTCATTCTCCTTTTAAATTCTTTCCTTTTTCTTGACTTCTCATCTCACTTCCAAACTCTGACCTACGTTCACAGCCAAACAGCTTTCATATTCTTCCATTTCTTCACTTTCTCCCCTCCCTCCTTCCATTAGCAAACATACTTTCTGATGAAGAGCACTGTTGGGATCAGGGGAGACACTAGGAAAGAATGAAACCAGTCCCTGACCCTGGGGAGCTTACAATTTAATACAAAGTTAAGTGTGATTAAGTGACTTTCACTTAATCATACTCAAAGAGTATAAGAGAGGTGTAAACAAAATGTGGTTTTCTGAGTTTCTTTTTCTTCTATTTGTAGGAGAAAAGATCCTTTCTGCCTCAGAATGGGGGATGAATCTGGAAAATCTGTTACTGTATAAAATATTGTTATGAATATATTTCTCCAGAATATCACATTCAGTTTTAAAATCTATTTAACATACTTGATACACTAAAAAGAACACTGGATCTGGAGTCCAAGGACATGGATTCAAAATCTACCTCTAATACTTATTATCTGTTCAACTTCAGGCAAGTCAGTTAATGCCCAGGAATCCAAGTTCCTCATCTGTTAAATGAAAGGTTGGATTGGATCAGTGATTCCCAAAGTGGGCATCACCGCCCCCTGGTGGGTGCTGCAGCTATCTAGAAAAGTGGTGATGGCCACAGGTGCATTTATCTTTCCTATTAATTGCTATTAAAATTAAAAAAATTAATTTCCAGGGGCACTAAGTAATATTTTTTCTGGAAAGGGGGAAGTAGGCCAAAAAAGTTTGGGAACCACTGGATTGGATGATCTTTAAGGACGCTTTCAACTCTAGATGTAAGACTATGACCATGACCCTCTATATAAAGCATTAAGTTAGGAGCTAGTGGAAGTGCAAATATAAAGGAAATATAATTCCTACCCTAAAGGAGATGATAATCTAGAAAGGGAGATGCCAGGCATCCACATCTGTCCCGTGCTGGTTAAACTATGAATTATGTGGGAAAAAATACAAAGAAGTGCTTTGAGAATCCAGATGAAAACTAGTTATAGTAACAAATCATAACTCTAGATGAAAAATTGTTCATCTTTTTTTTTAATTATGGACTCCTTTGACAATCTCACAAATTCTTATCTACTCTATCTCAGAATAATGTTTTTCAATTTAGAAAATAAAATATAAAGGATTACAAATAAATAGTTATCAAAATATTTTAAAAACAAGCTTATGGATTATAGGCTAAGAAGGAAGGACAGTGTTGATTAAGTGTCTACTATATGTTAAGTAATGCATTAAGCATTTTATAAATATTACCTCATTTGATCCTCATAACCACCTTAGGAAGCAGGTGCTATTATTATCCTCATTTTGCAGTTGAGAAAACTGAGGCAAACAAAGATTAAGTGACTTAAGAAAAGTCACTCATCTAGTTAAGTGTCTGAAGTACGATTTGAACTCAATTCATGGATTGCATTGTGGATGCAGTCAGGAAACAAATAGAAAGTTCTAAAGATCCCTTTGACTTCTACATCCTATGATCTGACAACTTCTGGCTGGAGGAATCAAGGAAGATTTCATGAAAAATGTCACATTTGAGGTATACTTTGAAGAAAGTTTCACTAGACGGAGAGGTAGGGGATGGAGAGCAAGATGGTACAGAAAAGATATGGTAACAAAAGCATGGGTTAAGAAGTATTTTTTTAAAATTCAAGTTTTGTTTATTTAAAAAAGACCAATAAGAGGGAAGAGGGAGGGGGCTGCACGGTTTATCCTGAGAAAGTGCCAGAGCCTCTGCCCCTTTTAGGGCTGAGGCAAGGAACAGGACACATTTTTTCTTGGAAACAAAGATTTAGAAAGAATTCCAACAAATTGTTGCATAAAACATCCCTGAAAGCAAAGAGAACCTTTGATCACTAAATCCCCTGGCCAGGCAGTGCCTGTTGAGCCCCTCCTGGAAGAGAACAGACCCCAGAGCCAACAGTGCCCAGGGCTGGGGGAGCAAAGGGCAAGGGCAAGCTGGCAGACTCCCACTACTTGCTCCCTGATTGCAGGGCAGGGCAACTGGCTTAGTCAATTTGGCTAGAGTCTAAAGTATACAAGAGGACACACAAGAGAAGTTTAGAAAGTGAAGTTGGCATTTTAATAACTTTTTCGGATTCCCAAGTGGAATTAGATTATAGCTGGTGAGGGTAGGGGGTCATGATTCAGCCTGAGTCTCCTGATTCCCAATTTAGTGTTCATTCAATCATAATCATACTTGATTTGATCTAAGGCAGAAACCCCAGATCTTCCAGGGGTTCCAGGACAAGGGAGAAAGAAACCTCAGCGATTAACGTAACATTTTTTGGGAGTTAGATATCTTCAGGTGGAATCTTGAGAAAATGGGCTGGAGACAATATTTCCCAGGGGTTCATGCAACAAGTTCCCCTCGCCCCAATATCTATTTCCCAAAAAGCAGTATGCTGAAATTTGACTACCAGGTAGGGGTTTCAGTTACAAGGTCCCTGGCAAAAACCTGGTTTCTGGAAGAAACCAAGTTAGAAATTCTGAGCAGAACCAACAGCTAACAGTGAGGCTGGAGTGTCTCAGTTCTTGGATTGGCCAGGATTGGTCCCAGAGCTTAGGGTAAATCAATATTTTTAAAGGGGGGATGCAGTAACCCATGTGGTAGGGGCAGGAAAATTGTGGAGATAATGAGTTGGAGAAAAGTATTTGCAATGAACGGTGTTTCTATCTGAATTATTGGAGGGTGTCCCTACATCGAGTAGAGTTAAATAGTACAGTGGATAGAGCATTGGGTCTGGAGTCAGGAAGATTCATCTTCTCATATTCAAATCTGGCCACAGATTCTTACTAGCTGTGTGACCTCATCTGTCAAATGAGCTGGAGAAGGAAATGGCAAACCACTCCAATGTCTTTGCTAAGAAAACCCCAAATGGGGACAGAAAGAATTGGGCATGACTGGAATGACTGAACAACAACACCCACATTGAAAAGATCATAGATCCATTTGAGGACATAGCTGTGGAATTGTCTCTTTTCTTGAATTAACCAATTCCCTGTACCCCCAGCTGGGTTTTGATTGTGAACATCTATAATTGGCCAGCCTGGCCAGTCATTATGCCAACTTTCAGTTATCCTTTCAGTTAAGGATATTAAATAATTATACAAAATTTCCTGACCATTTCAGAGAAATAGAGATTTACTGATTTAAAATTCACAAGATGCTAGGTCTATGTCAGCTATGTTAAAGTCACTTGAATGGTAATTTGACATGCCTGTGCCAGCCATCTAGCTTGGTTTATTGGCAGGATTACTAACACTCATGAATAATTCACCCTATTATCCATGGTATGAATGGAATCTTGGTCACAGGCCTTAGTGGACTCTGCTTTTAGCAGCCTAAATGGTGGCTTGGATTTGGTAGGTAGAAAATGGAAGGCTCTAGAATTCTAGAGACAAGCCTAGTCTACCCAGGCAATAAGATTCTATGTACCTTCAGCCCACTTTGACTCTAGGACAAAGCACAACCTTTTGCATCTAAAGCCCTTCATAATCTGGCTCCATATCATCCCAGACTGATAGCAATTAGGCTAGTTTAAGGCAGAATAAAAGCAGTTCTTTTCACATGATTTAAATCTCCTGCTCATGAGTTTTTGCATTGGCTGTGCCTCATTCTTAGATGACCTCCTTCCTTCCACCTCATAGAATAGCTAATTTTCTTCAATGTACACTACATTGTAGTATACAATGTACACTAACTCCTATAGGATGCTTCCCCCAGTCCTTTCTGGCAAGTGTTCTTACTTCCCACTAAAATTACTTTGTATTTATTCTGTATTTGTCTGTCTGTCTGTCCATCTGTCATCCATCCATCCATCCAATCTATGTATCTATCAGTCTGTCTGGGTGTCTATCTTTCTGTCTGTGTCTATGGGGCTATCTGTGTCTGACTGTCTATCTATTTGTCATCCGTCTATCTATCTATCTATCTATCTATCTATCTATCTATCTATCTATCCATCTATTCATCTATCATCTGTCTATCTGTCTATCTATCTATCTATCTATCTATCTATCTATCTATCTATCTATGCCTATCGGTCTGTCTATCCATCTATCCATCTATCTGTCTATCTATCTGTCTATCTATCTATCTATCTATCTATCTATCTATCTATCCATCTATTCATCTATCATCTGTCCATCTGTCCATCTGTCCGTCTATCTATCTATCTATCTATCTATCTATCTATCTATCTATCTATGCCTATCGGTCTATCTATCTATCTATCTATCTATCTATCTATCTATCTATCTATGCCTATCGGTCTGTCTATCCATCTATCCGTCTATCCGTCTATCTATCTATCTATCTATCTATCTATCTATCTATCTATCTATGTCTATCTACCTTTCTATCCTTATACACATAAAATTATATACATACAATTTGTATAAATTATAAAAATGACTTATAAACATCATATATTGTATATATGTGTATGTGTGAGTGTATATATTTATACACAGACACACACACACACGTGTGTGTGTGTATGTTTCTTACCACCACCACTATTTCCCCTCAATAGAAGGTCCTTGAGAATAGGACTTGTTTTTGTTTTTATCTGAATATCCAGTACCTGCCTAACATCATGTCTGGCATTTAGGCACTTAATAGATACTTGTTGAATTAAATTATTGGAGTATATACGGTTTAACCACGGTGGATTCTGGTTTTAGTACATTATCAATGGTCTGAACTTTGTAGGTGGAATTCAGGAGACCCAAGAATTTATGAGATGGGCCTGTCCTACACAGGTATTAGAACTCATCTCCAAAAACCATCCACAATGATCTGTCAAGTCTCTTTAATGCCTAGCCTGCTGTAGCCAAACTTATGCTCTGTAGTTTAATATTAGAGAGCTTGACTCAGTAGAGTCCTTCTGTCTGCCTTTCACATATCTAACCTCATTCTCATTATTTCCTCAACAGAGATCTCTTTTCCCACCAGACACATCTTATAGTCCTCTACATGACTTACCCATTACTGCCTTGAATAATTATCAGATTCACCAAATAAATTTTATATAGAAGGTACTTTTATGAGAGGTTTCAAGGGTACAAAGGATAATAATAATAGCTAACACTTATATAGTATTTACTTTTGCCAAGCATTGTGTCAAGTGCTTTATAAATATTATCTCATTTGATCCTCATAACAGCCCTGAAAGGTAGGTACTATTGTTATCCCTATTTTACACGATGGGAAACTGAGGCAGATAGAAGTTAGGTGACTTGGCCAGAGTCACACAGCTGGTATATCTGAGATCAGGTTTGAATTCAAATGTTTCTGACTCTATCTGTAAGGCCAGTTACCTATGTATGTGATATATGATACAGAGAAATTTACTTGACAGTTCTGTAACTCAGTTTCCTCACCTATAAATGCACTCAGTGACCTCAATTCTTCCTCTTTGGCTACCTCCTTCATAGTCTTTTTGCCAGCATCATCCTTCTCACTACCTACACCAGAGAACATATGCTAGAGCTACTTATGTCCTGTGACCTTGTCTTTCTCTAAATATTCTTTCTGGAAAGCCATAATCATACATTACTCCCTCCTTTCTGACCACTTCTTCGACCACCTCTTCACCAGCTTTCTAATAATCAATTGAGTACTTTTTCCTTCTCCTTTTGCCCTTCCCCCCTTCCCCACCTGGTTCTAGAACCACAATCAAACCAAGTCTACCATTGTTCCTGGATGAGACATATTCTATTTCCTTATGGTACCACTAGCCGTCCTTCTAATTATCAAGACCCCAAAGAGCCCTTCTTTGGCTACTCCTCCCCAGAAGTTGTGTGGTCTCTACTTTTGGAATCTACATTCCCTGAGGAAGGTGTTTGTCTTTGCTTTTTTATTTTTATCTACAGTGCTTAGTCCACGGCAACTACTTAGTGAATTTTTTTCATTAATTTCATTATATCTAGTTATGAGCCTAATGGACTTTGAAATGCTGACCAGTGATTGTTTTTGGATATTAAAATATGCATAATAAGACTTTTGTACCTATTCCCTTTGCTCATGAGATCTGAAATGAAGGGTCAACAGGAGTTCAAGCTAGAGAGCTTCCTGAAATAGAGACAAGTGTGACTGAAGCATTGAATGTTTCCCAAATCTTCTAAAGAAAATAATTCTGATTTATGAGGGAAAAGAAGAGCCAAGATGACAAGTGAAATTTTCATTTTTATTAGGGATCAGATGTGGATTACTGAGTAAATTGTTTGGTCAAAAGTCCTGTAGTTCTTTTGTGATTCTTAGTAGTGCTCTGTGATGTTTATGTCAGAAGAACTTTTTGGTTCTAAATTTGTGATCATATATTTTTCTCGGTATCTGGAAAGTAAAGGTACAGATCTTCCAAATTAGAGACAGTCAAAAAGGGGTGCCATTAACTTAAAACAATTTCATATTGGGTCAGAGTTAGAGGTAGAGTAAGGAGTGACATTAGGATTAAATACAATAAGGAGTGATGCTAAAATTGGAAGTAGAGGGAAGTTTAGAGACCAGGGTAAGGTTAAGGCTAGAAGTAGAATTGGACTTAGGAATATCTCAATAGTTGCAAGGGATCTCAAAGATCAGTCTGGGCAGCCAAACATTCCCTATTTTACAGACAAGGAAACTGAAGTCCAAGACAGGTCAAATGACTTGCTAAAGGTCACACATCTAAATAAGCAACAGAGCAATGATTTGAATAGTTTCTTTGATTTCAAATTCAGAGCTCTTTTCACTTCACTCATAAACCCCTATCATCATCATCATCATCATCATCATCATCATCATCACCTTTATATCATCATCATCATCATCATCATTAAAATTTCTGCAAAGTATCTTATTTATTCTCACAGAAATCTTGTGAGGTAGGCACTATTTTTTTATCCCCATTCTGCAGATGGGGAAATGGGCTTAGAAATGTTAAATGATTTGCACAAGCTAGTAACTTTCTGAGGCAGGATTCAAACTTAGGTCTTCCAAACTCCAAATACAACAGAGAGGGTTTAAATCTGGTCATAAAGATGCAAACCTACAACAAAATAGACTATAGGAACTCAAAGAGTAGTAATTTCTGGGTAAACTACATTTAGTTCTATGAAATCCAAATGCACTCAAATGTTAATTTTCAGCTGCCTTGTTATTAAGAAGAAATGTAAAAGAATATTTTTGTTTACCATTGAGGATTATGCAAAGAATACATGAGATAATTTTCAATTTCATCAACTTCAATCAAAAATCTGGCAGGCTTCACAAAGCCTGTTTTTGGAGGAATATAGATGTGTTTTCTAATGCAGATGGTATGTCTTGTTCCAAAATACAATGATTGCAGGATTTCAAATGTTCTCTGGTGTTGATACGTCACCACTAAAATACATCATTGAGTTACAAAGGGGAAGAATGCCCAGCACCCCTCTGATGAATCTCTGATGGTAATAGGAATGCTTAATATGGAAGCTTTTCAGCCCTGTTAAGTGTCCCACAGTCTAAATAAACCTCCCTCAATAATGAGAGAGCCAGTGGAAGGCAAAGTTTACCATTCTTGGGTCTCTCTGAAGAATCTATGAGAACATTTTGTTTACTTCCAAGTAAAGTGTCTGTGATGGGTTCAGGTACCAAGCATCCTGGGCAATCATTGGTGAATATGTAGGGATTATGTGGGTCCTTTCTTTGTCCCCATATTTTTTCTAGGTTATTCCCCAGTCCTACCATTTATCTCTCAGAAAATGGTTACATCGATGGTACTTAAGAGGATGGATGATTAGCCTTTCCCCTTCCTGTCATAAATGCCACTCAGTGAAGCAGCCACTAGGTCATGCTCAAGTGCAGTGAGTACAATCTACTCTCTCTTTCCTGATAATCCAGCATTCCCTTTCCCAGAGGCTTTAGTAGGCTTTTGCTGACCTACTGCAAGGTAGTTGGTTTCTTTTAAGTAGACATACAGTAGGACCTTGTTTTACTTGACCAATACATCCCAAGACCCTTTGACTGCACATACTAGCAAACCCCATTATTTAATAAGCATTTCTTATATAAACATACCTAGGCACTTTATGACTTTTCTTAGGTTTATCAGATCTACCAGCATTGTTCCTCTTGTACTTTAGGGCCCTTATTAATAACTAAATAATGTTAATGAAACAAAAAGAAGCAAAGCTCTGATGTGGACAGGATTCATTACAAGCAAAAACTCAGGATGTACAGTAATGAAGGAGTTCATGTTTGGCACAAAACAATGTAATGACACATTAATGCTTCACAGAGTGAGAATGAAAGTGACTGGGCTAATTGCTGAGAGACTTAGAAATGGCATGGATTTAGCTTGCAATTAATTTTTAAAATTTTTACATATTTTTCTTTATTTTTTCCATTGCCAATCGAGTATACTTGAACTAGTGTGTGTTGAGTTCATGTAAAATGAGGTTCTACTATTTATTCATGTATAAGTACTTATGCATTTATCTTACACATATTTTTAAATATATACAATTTTTATATATAGTTATAGCTATGTGTATACCTCAATTGCTTCTCGCTATCATCTCTATTTCATTCTTTTCTCTAGTATCTCTCATCTTCTTTATCATCTCTGTAGAATATCTTTCTCTCTCTGTCTCTGCCTGTCTTCTCTCTCTGTCTCTCTGTCTCTCTGTCTCTGTCTCTCCTCTCTCTCTCTGTCTCTGTCTCTCTGTCTCTGTCTCTGTCTCTCTGTCTCTGTCTCTGTCTCTGTCTCTCTCTCTGTCTCTCTCTGTCTCTCTCTGTCTCTCTCTCTCTCTCTGTCTCTCTGTCTCTCTCTCTCTGTCTCTCTCTGTCTCTCTCTGTCTCTCTCTGTCTCTGTCTCTGTCTCTGTCTCTCTCTCTCTCTCTGTCTCTCTGTCTCTCTGTCTCTCTCTCAATTCCCTCCCCTTCCTACCTTACCCCTTCCTTATCTTTTTCAGCTGAGGTGAATACCCTGGGTAAGACATCCTCTGATTCCTTCTCCCTATCTCAAGCTGAACCATTGTTTCAGCAGTGGTATGGAGCTTGAATCAGTAGGATTCTTCTTGGTAGAATTTGCCTAGCTGTTTTCCGAAAAACAAAAGGGCAAGGACTTAGCGATCCATGGGACCTTAGAAATCACCTAGTTCAGTTGTTTTTATTATACTAAAGAGGAAACTGAAGTTGGAAAGGATCTTTTGAAAATACTGCCCTTTCATATTACAGATAAAGAAACTAAACTCCAAGAGGGTGAGGAAGTCATCAGTGGGTGAGAGTCGTGGTTGGAACTGAGGTCCTATGATGACAGTGACTCCAGGTGCCATAGTCTTCCAGTGCACTGCTCAGGTTCATGGAGTCAGGGTACCAGGATTTGAGACTAGGTCTTTTAAACCCCAAACTCAATTCTTTCTCCACTGCTATGAACTGCTTTCAAAATTGTTGTTATAGAATATAATTACAGAAAAAAATCAACCATCACCAATACCCTTCTATTTTGCATTTTTTTGAGAAATCTATCTCTTATTTTTCCTTAATTCCTAAAGATAAATACATGACCAAAAAAATTTCCAAAAGATGTATTTGTAATCCTGTTTAAATTTTTTACTTTATTTCATTGAAATTTTAGGTTAGCTGGCAAAGAAATTTTGAGTGAAAAGGGTAGGAGGATAGGAGCCACTGACAATTCAACTCAATCCAATGAGGAGTTATTAAGCACATACTATGTGCCACTATGGACACAGCTAGGTGCCACAGTGGATAGAGTACTAAGTCTTGAGTCAGGAAGACTCATCTTCCTGGGTTCAAATATGACCTTAGACACTTACTAGTTATGTGACTTTGGGCAAGTCACTTATCACTGTATGCTTCAGTTTCCTCCTCCGTAAAAAGAGTTGGAGAAGGAAATGATAAACCACTCCAGTATCTTTGCCAAGAAAACCTTAAATGAGGTCACAAAGAATCGGACAGGACTGAAACAACAGAACAACATGTACCACATTCTATGATAGCTACTGTCAATAAAACAATGAAACAATTCTTGTTCTCAAGGGGTTTACCTTCTAGTTAGAGGATACAACTTGTGCACAGTTAAATATAGCACATGTAAAAAGTAGTTATAAAGTGATTTTGCTGGGAGAGTATGACAACTTAGAGGATCAGGAAAGTCCTCTTTTAGGAGATGATATCTTGACTGAACTTTGAAAGTAACTAGTGTAACAAATTTATTTTAAAATAAAAGCTGTTCTATTTGCCACATTATCACCTACCCCTAAAAAAATATTACTAGGCAAGTTAAGCTTGGTTTTTTGTAAACAAGGTTACTTTTCCATCAGTAGATTATGTATTTAGTGATTCTATTTTTTATTTTAGATCTACCATCTTGGTGAATACGGAAATGAGCCTCACTTGGTTAAGGTAAAATTTCATTCTTGTTAGTGAAAATTTCCATTATCTGGGGATCTGGGGTGTGGGGGCAGGGAAAGAGTTATTATCTATTAGTTCATCACTTAAATTTACTTCTAAATTAGTTATAAAATACTAATAGCTAGTATTTATATAGCAATTTTAGATTCACAAAGAACTTTACACTATCTCTTTATCTTTGATCCTCATAATAACTTGATGAGGGAGGGCTATTTTTATTCTTATTTTTATGGATGAGGAAACTGAGGGTCATCCAGGGTAATACAGCAAATAAAGTTAGAATCTTGTCTTTTAAAATCCAAAATCAGTGTGGCATTCCCAAATCATGTTCTCTCTCATTTTATCTTCTGGAAGTCTTACAACCAAGAGAATAGATTTTAAAATATTTTAAGATGGTCTGTATGAATTCCTACAAAAGATAGAGAACAAATTTAATCATTTCTTAAGTTTTCTTCAACTGTAATTTTATTGTAATTTTTCTGGAGTTGACCAATACTTATAAAAATTTAGGACCAATTTTCACTTAATCTTAAATTATATTCTCAGCTTTCCCTCACTCATCTGCTCTAAGAAGGTTTATTCCTCCTAGGTTGCATGCTATTTCACATATCTGTCTTAAATGAAAACAACGAATACTTCTGTTGCTCAGTTTTCAAGTTGGGAGTATTTACTTAAGACTCTCCTCATTGGTGGAGATGACTGTGACTCAGTGCTGTGTTCTTCATTTCTGGGCAAAGACCTTGGTTGTAATTCTTTCCTCTTTGCAGAACTGGGATGAAATTATATCAGCACTTCAATTTTTTAGAAATGAAGGAAATTTAACTTAATTTATCTTCACTATGTAATGTTTTGGATCAAATATGAATTCTAGTCTTTAGGTATTGTTTAACTTTTGATGTCATTTGGCCTGTGGAGAAAAGTATTACAATTTCTGTCCTTAAAGTGCTGAAGTGATTTATTGGCTGCTAAAGGACAAATATTTCAAAGTTCTCTTCTAACTTTGAATGCCAAATGGTTGAGAGCACCTGGTCTGCTAAGCTGTAAGCTCCTCCTTTCATAGAAGACCTGTGATTTTCCTCAAAGGTGGATAGGAGTTCCAGTGAATAGAGTGCTAGATTTTGAATCAATAAGACCAAAGTTTGAATCCAATGTAAGACACTAGCTGTATAACTCTTGTCAAGACACTTATTCTCAGTATGTCTCAGTTTCCTTATCTGAAAAATAGACACAGTAATAGTCCCTACCTCCAAGAGTTATTGTGGGAGAATTTATTTTTTATATACTGTATTACTTCCTATGTATTCCAGTGTCTGGGATCTGGGTCAGAGATATCATTTAGTCTTCTGTTTTTTCATTTTCTTTTATCCTTGGGAATTCCAAAGAACGTCTTCCTTTTTTAACAGAATTTAGTTAATAAATGAAGGGGAGAAGAATTTTTCCAGTGTATGTGTCAGTTTGGGGAAGGGCTGAGGGTCTGATGGGCCACCTTGTAATTAGCTATCATCAATTAAATATGTCTTGGGAGGGGCTGAATAATGAGCTCCTAATAAATATTTATCAGGCTGCCTGACCCAGCTGAGGTCGTTCCCTGGTAGCCAGGGAGCCATGGAGACCTAGGTTACTTCATTGCTTATGATGTTGGCCTGACCAGTAAACCTGATATAATCAATAAACTTACATTCTAAGCCAAGAATCAGTTTCTCAATATATTTTTAATCGTCACAGTTTTGGTGACCACGAAGGGATTTACTGACTCCTCCTTTTGCTTACTAGAAGTTTCATTACAATACTTGGCCCAAGTAGGAGCATTTCTTCTGCAGAGTGATTTTTTTCCTGATGAATAAAAGGTAGAGGAAGTTTATCCTCATTTCTGTATATGTTAAATATATGTCTTTTATGTATGCACATTAAATTATTATTTTATAAGCTCGATATATCTTGTATGTTAGATGTATGTATGTTAAAGATATCATTTTATAAGAATCAAGAACTTCAGAGTTAATTCATTGAGAATCTCAGGTTTGATTAACTTAGAGTGAGAGAGATAAATGGAGAAATTTTCTCGAGTGAGTAATTGTGAATAGTGATAGGCATTAAATTAGAGTTCTGTGTTGAAATCTCTTTGTAAGGTTTGGTTTTTTCCAGAAAAAATAAGCTCACAAGAAGTGGAAAGGCCATCTAGATACTGAAAGTGGCCAGTATGCCCTGAACTCCCTGGGTGGAGTGAGTAGGGCCATATGGAAATCTGTGTGAGGTTTAGCTCTCGGGCAAGACTCTTTTAATTAATTATGTTAGTCACAATTTTGTACAACTTGTAGTTTGTTTGGTGTGTGTGTGTGTGTGTGTGTGTGTGTGTGTGTGTGTGTGTGTGTGTGTGTGGTGAATTAAGAGAAAAAAGAGTTAAGAAGTCAGGTTTCAAGCAGCCAGGGCAGCAGGGGAAAGAGTTTTAAGAGGCACAGAAGTTTTTCATCTTCCAGCTTCTTACCTGGCTAGAATGAAGACTCTAATTGAATTTTAAAATGCTGTGCCTTGGGAGATATTGAACTGGTTTGGGTTGGATCCAGCTTTGAGTTTTTAGCAGGGCTTTTAGCACAAATCGGGATTTCTAGATCTTGGAAGGATAATGGGGAATTGCTTTATTTTTTTTTTTAAGGCTAGTGAGAAAGGCCAGCTTCTCCTAGGGAACTTTATAATTCAAAAATCCACCTAAATTAAAATATGTTTCTGAGTTTGTATTTTCATCCTCTCTTTCTTGAGTAGGTCATAGAGGTGAACAAAGAGATATAAATTTCTTTTTGGTGGGTTTGGAGAAAATGGAGTACCAAGCATCTTTCCTGAGGTCCGCTCAGAGACTCTTTCCCTGCTCTTCTCAGGTATTTCAGGTGGGCCATACCCTGCTGGTCTACAGGTTGGGAAAAGAATGCTTTCTTATTGAGTACAATATATTATTTTATTAAATCAGAACTCCATGTAAATGTTAATGATATGCTGCTTGTTATTATTTCTTTAATGAAATGTATTATTTTAATGAAATGCAATTATTTTATTAGATAATTTTATAAACAGTTTTAAAACTAATAAAGTAATTCTATGTAAGATCATTTGGAAATGTGGTAATAAATTAGTTTCATATTTTAAATTCTCATACTGTTAATGATAAGGTGAAATTTGGTGAACTATTAGAAAGATATAATGTTAAAATGTTATTTCTCTAATTCGGACATTGTTAAATTATGAACTAAACTCTTGAAAGAAATTTCATATATGTACATATATTTGGGAATGCTATATAATGTTATATATTTCAACGCATTGTTCTGAATTCTAATTCTAAGTTTGATTACAAGTTCTAATTTTGAAGCATTAAGTTTTATTCTGAAGTTACTTAGTATTCATGACTATTTGTAGAAATGACAAGTTAATTTGTTAAAGATATTGTTTCAACTGGATATTTTTTAAATGGGAAAATTGAAATGGTCTGTTTAAATCCCCTTGTTTGCTTCAAATACATAACATTAATCAAAATTCTTATACCCATTTTTCTATTAAACTACTCCTTGATTGGAGTGAAAGTAAGTATCAGGGTGGGGGGAGTAATTAAGAATTTATTTTATACCACTGTTTAATTGTATATTATGAAGATGCTTCTACATGGATTTATAGTCTGGAGCTATATGTATGCATTTATATATTGCCTGGAAATTTATAGAAATTGATCAATATTTTAGAAAACTAGCATTCATTTCCTATTTACATGGTATTCCAAAATGCAAGCAGAATGAGTTTAACCTTTAGAATATTACACATACTTAGAATAATGCTCTTAGATCTTTTCCAAACCCTTGTGAAATCTGCTTGCATTACAGAACATATCTCAAACATAAGTGTTAGTATTACAACAAAGAACAAATCAATATGTCACTTAGAAGTAATGAAAGATACAAAAGAGTCAACATAAATAATTTTTCTCTAAGAAAAGTGCATACATCTTCTTAACTCAACCCCTGTCCCCAGCTTTAAACTAATAAAGATTGAATATAAGCATGTATGAGATCTAGCTTATTTGAGCACGGTTAGAAACTGGTTATGTTTGGTTATAGATAACTTGTTTGATACTACTTCACTTTTCATGGATCCCATCCCAAGACTATTGTTATAACAGAAAGTTAAAACATCTTTTGGGTGAATTCATGTATGTCACCAGCTAATTTAGGCATAGAAGCCACAGGTTTACAAAGAATGTTTTAACTCGGGATCTAACAGGAAGATAAAATTCTTTTCAGCATCTCCTCCTCCCAAGTGGGGATTGAAAAGGACTGGAAATTTAAGTAAATAATAACAAACAGTAACAAGTAATAATTAATAACATAATAACAACTAATGGAAGCGAGATAATAATTGGAGTGAAAGTTTTTGAAAAATGCAGAGATCAGATGATTACGTATATCAAATATGTTCCCAATTATTTCTAAAGACATTGATCATATTCTAATGCCAAGTTTAAAAAATTGGGTATATATATATATATCAATCCTTTCAATTGTTATTGATGGTTTTCCAAAAACTGGTCTTTGGTAAAGAGCAGCAAAAAGTATAGGAAATTTAAATTCTTTAGAGGTTCGTCATTTCATTTTATTTATCGTAATAAAATTAGAATCCTAAGGCTTTAGCTAGCTCTCACCAACTGACCTAACTATTGGAAATGCAGTATTTTAGTAACTGTGCTGAATTGCATTAAGATCTATTTTCCAAGTGATTTTAGGGAAAGATGTTTTCAGTGATCCTGGACCAAGAGAAAGCAGACCTGCCAGAGAAGCTGCTCTGAAGCTGCATGACTTCAGGCAGCCAAAGAAAAGGACAGCAATAGCAGAGGATCCTAGAAATCAGATGCTGCACCATGAGACTTTGAGTCCTTGGACATAACAGACTGGACAATGGGGGTTGGGTTACCTATCCCTTTCGTGTCTCTCCCATGTGCCATATTTTTTTGTTTGTAAGACTTTTGGGCCAGAAGCCTTAATGGGTAACTCATTATTTATTTATTCTAATATATTATAAGAGACCGAAGTATCATAGTTAGGCCTTCCATATTTTATACAATCATCATATTTGGGGTACTTTGTTGGGGAAACTGAGGCCCGGTTTTGGATTGTGAGAATTCATTTTTCACCTACTGTATTAATTCCTATATATTAGGGAGAATTACTATGTATTCTTGTGTCCGGTATCTGGGTCAGAGATACCCACCTAGTCTGCTGCTTTTGGCATTTTCTTTATCCTTGGGAATTCTAAGGAATGTCTTCCTTTTGAACAGAATTTTGTTAATAAATGAAGGGGAGGAGAGTCTTTCCAGTATGTGTGCAAAATTTTACCTGTCATTTTGGAGAAGGGCTGAGGGTCTGATGGGCCACCTCTTAATTAGTTATCACCAATTAAATATGTTTTGGGATGATCAAAGGAGGGACTGAAAAATGAGCTCCTAATAATCTATTTATCAGGCTGCCTGATCCAGCGCAGGTGATTCCCTGGTAGCCAGAGAGCCATGGAGACCGAGATCATGTCATTGGTTATGATGCTTGCCTGACCAATGAACCTGATATAGTCAATAAATTCTTACCTCAAAATCAATCTCTTGAGATAATTTTGATCATAACGTTTGTGAGGGTAAGATGAGATTGCATTTGTAAAGCAATTTGCAAACCTGATAAATGCTAATTCTCATTAGTATTTTGAGGATGAAACGAGAGAATGTGTGTAGAACACTATGCAAACTTTAAAATGTTTTATAAAGTGGAGTTTTTGTTATTGTTGTTGTCATCTGTGTTATTGTTGTGAATATCTCCTGGAATGGAAACTCCCTCCACTGTTGCAGATTAGCAACACAACTGAACATTACCATCACAGAGTGCCTCATTGGAGCACTTGGATGGGAAATATTTTAACCAGTCATGGCGGGCATGACTGAGTCAGAGGAAAGACTCAGAAATCAGGTCAGGTCTTGCTGACTCTGAAAACACTTTTGTGAACACAAATCATACTTGAAAATCACAACTGGCAAGCATATGGGATATTGTTCTAATATTAAGCCTTGATTCAGGTCTCTGGAAAATTATGTCCTGAACTGTCTTCATAAACCTGGTGTTAGAGAAGAATAGTGTGTATTTAAGCTTCTGAGGCACTTTTTATCAGCTCCATCTATGGTCCTATTTCACCCTGTTTCCCATCAGAATTCTGCCAGTCCTCCAGGGTTTTGTCATCAGTTAGAAGAGGGAGTGGAAGGGGAATGGACCTCTTTTTTAAAACCTTTTCATCCATTAATATTCAAAGTAGACAGTTTTAGTTCTCTTTAGTTTTCAGAATAGCTTAAAACCAGAATTGTCTTATGAAAAAAAAATATTACTTCTATCCCCGCCCCAGGGCAGCTTAGAGGATAGAGTGCTGAGCCTAGAATCAGAAGAATCTGAGTTCAAATCCCCAGGCCCAGACTTTCACAAGTGTGATCCTGGGCAAATCATTTCATCTTTGTTTCCCTTAATCCACTCGAGAAGAGAAGAAAATGATCTGCTCTGTAAGAAACAATGAGCAGCTTAATTTTTTGAAAACTTGGAAAGAACCACATGAGATAATGAAGAGTAAAATGAGCCCAGGACCTCCTGACTCCAGGCCTCGAGCTCTCTCCACCAGGATATCTGAGTCAGCGAGCTGCCCTTTGACAATATATTTCTAAGCAAAACGTTTTCTCTAAGTCTGAACTGACCATCTCTTAAATTTCAATTCAGTTTAAACATTAAGCATCTACTATATGCAGATGAAACCCTGGGAATATTAGGACAGAAACAAAACATTCTTGGACCTCCAGGACTTATTTTCCATTGAGAGAGATTGGAATAAAATGCATACAGTCAAGTGTGGATAGTGTTCGTACAGGATAATATTTGGAGAGAAGAGAACACTAAGAACTGTGGTGGCCTCAGGTAAAAGGATGCACTTTAACTATGCTTTGAAGGGTTCAAAGGCCTCCAAAAGGTAGAGATGAGGAAGAGAAGCCGCAGAAGAGGATTCACATAGGAGACATTTTTGGGAAAGTTTTGTTGATGATGATGATATTGAAGATAAAACAATCTTGGGGGAGAATTTTGGGTTAATCAAGAGACAAGAAGACAAGGGTTTAAAACCCATTTCTAAAACTTAACAAGTTACCAAGGCAAATTCTTTCTCCTTATAGAATTTTAGTCTTTTAGTTTGTAAAATAAGGGTAACAATACCTTTAGTATCTATCTCATAGGGTTTTTGTGAAGCTCAAAGGAGATGAAATATGTGCAGGAGGTCCCAAAAGATTTAATGTAGCTTAAAGCTCCAATTTAAATTTTGTTTTGCCAACTTGAAAGCACTATAAAATTGTCAGCTATTATTAACATAATTTTAAATCAGTAACCAAATGTTCATCAAGAATCTACACAAGGCACTGTTATACACTGAGAATAAAACAACCAAGATGAAATAAACTCCACTGTTAACTTGTGCTGTAAAGAAACAATATGTTCACATAGAAATAAGTATAAATATAAAGGCAACCCTGCTTTTAGCAGAGCCTTGGATGGGTTTTCTGACCACGTGCAAGCCCTGTCTGTGTCCCTGCTGTGAAAAGGGGCCCCTGCCTCTGATTAGGCTGAAGGAATGCTAAGCCATTTTGCTGTATGAGAGAAGAGAATTGGTTTAGTTTCATTGGAGACATCCTTAAGAGGGAGGACCAGGAGAGAGTGAAGAATTTGAACTAGGGACTGGAACCCCAGAGCTAACAAATACATTAGGGAAAAAGCCCTGCCAGGTCCTTTGACTTCCAGCATCTGTTGTTTTAGAGGTTGCTTAGAGTGGACTCCCCTTGTACTGAGATGGATTCCTCTCCAGTTTGGACCAGAGATCTTCTCTCATTCTCACTCACTGTCTATTGTTCTCATCTATGTCACTTTCCTGAATTGTTTGTTTTCTTTTACAAACATGTTTACTAACTATACAAGACAATCACTTTGTTCCCGCAAGGAGGATAAATTGGCTATTGTGCTAAGACAACCTTTGAAAGCAATTAGGGGAGCAACTTTTGTTTGAAGTCAGATTCATTAACTTAGACTGGAGGTATTTGACGGTGTCAAATATATATGCATGCCCACACACACATATGTTTTGTTGTGTTGTTTTCTAGTTGTGTCTGATTCTTCATGGCTCCATTTGAGGTCTTGGCAAAGATACTGGAGTAGTTGGCCATTTTCTTCTTCAGCTCATTTTACAGATGAAGAACTGAGGCAAACAGAATTAAGTGCCTTGCTTGCAGTCCTACAACTAGCACATATCTGAGGCTGGATTTGAATTGAGGAAGATGAATCTTCCTGACTATCTATCTGTCTATTTGTCTGTCTGCCTATCTATGTCTGTCTGTCTATCTATATTTGTCTGTCTGTCTGTCTGTCTGTATCTATCTATCTATCTATCTGTCTGTCTGTCTGTCTGTCTATCTCTCTATCTATATCTGTCTTGCTGTCTATCTATTTATGTTTGTCTATCTATCTGTCAGTCTGTCTATCTATATATCTATCCATCTGTCTTGCTGTCTGTCTATCTATCTATGTTCATCTATATCTATCTGTCTGTCAGTCTGTCTATCTATCTGTCTGTCTATCTATATCTGTCTTGCTGTCTGTCTATCTGTCTATGTTTGTCTGTCTATCTATCCATCTATGTTTGTCTATCTATCTGTCTGTCTATCTCTCTCTGTCTATCTATCTATATCTGTCTTACTGTCTATCTGTCTACCTATCCATCTGTCTATCTATGTTTGTCTATCTTTCTGTCTGCCTATCTATCTATGTCTGTCTTGCTGTCTGTCTGTCTGTCTGTCTGTCTGTCTCTCTCTCTCTCTCTGCCTATCTGTATGTATGTATGTATGTATAAATAATTTGAGTTCAATAGAACTTATAAACTGGGCAAGTTGGCAGAGCTGAAACTAGATAGACAGTTGTCAATGAAGGCATGGCTATCTTTCTACTCTCCATAAAGTGGACCAGATTCCAGATCATATCTATCTATGCCACTTGTGAGCTGCATTTAAATGTATCACACACACATGCACACATACACATCTTGCACATACAAAGCGAATACAAGGTAATTTGGGGACTGTGAAAGCTCCAACTTTTGGGAGAATAATGAAAGACCTCATTGAGGAGATTGTACTTGAATTGAGTTTTGAAGGGAGCTGGGATTCTAAGAAGCAAAGACAAGGAGGGAGGAACATGTCAGGGATGGAGGACGACCTGTCCAAAGGCATGGAGGTAGAAATGGAATGTTTCATATGAGGAACAGCAAAGAGGTCAATTTGGCTAGAAGATGGAATACATAAAGGGGTGTTATGTGTAATGAGTCTGGAATGGTTGGTCGGGGCAAAATTGCAAAGGGCTATAAAAGTTCATTCCAATGGAATTTGAATTTGATTCTAGAGGCAATAGGGGGCTACTGGACACTTTTGAAGAGGGGAATGATAGATAGTCAGACCTGTGCATATGTTGGTGTATACCAACCTATTGTTTGGTATTGTTGTTGGTAGTTGATTGTTACTTGAAGAGGATCAAAGTGCATCACTGGAGATGTCTTTTGACTGAGGCATACATTAAGTGAGTCAGGGTTGAACAGAGTTGTCAGCCTCACTCTCTCTTCAGGTCCACTGATGATGTGATGGCCTTTGTGTCTTTGATACCTGACCAATTTCTAAGCACTTCATAGTGACTGCTTTTGCTTCCTTCATGGCCCTTAGAACAAATTGTTCTCATCTGCTCTTTCTATTGGGGGAAGTTGTCACATGCCTGGGGTAGGCACCCCCTAATTCCCTGACCGGTTGAAGCCTGTTGATTACCCTCAATCTGGTGTAGGCTACCTGCCAAGATAGTTTACCAAGGTGTGGCCACTGCATGCTTCTTGGTGCCACAGGTGAGAGCTAGGTGGCAGGTGGACATCAAAGGAGGAAAGCAGCCCTGTAAAGAGCTCAGTAAATCCTCACACTAGAAGGACCAGTGTCTCCAGACTTCCCCATACATCCTGTGTTTTAACAATATCCCTTTGCCTGCTGTATGGAGAATAGTTTGGGCAGATGAGAGAGTGAAGACAAGAAGATGAATTCAGAAGCTATTAAAATAATTCAGATAAGAGGTGATTGAGAGCTTGAACTAGAGTGGTGACCTTGAAAAAACAGAGAAGGGCTAGATGTAAAAGGCACCTTGGTGATAGAATCCCAAAGACTTGGTAATTGAGTTGACATGAGACAACTAGGTAGAGATTATTACTTTGGAAAAAGACTAGGGGCAATACGATTGATTATCTTACCAGCTGCAATATGAGAACTCAATCAAACTGAGCTATTATCCATGAAAACAGAGCGAATTTCTCTTTCCCCCACCCCTTTCATATAAAAAATTATGATCGCTATTGCCGAAGTAGACTAAGAAATTGAACTATTTCTTTCCTAGGTATTTCTAAAGGATTCTCTTCAAAATTACTAACCCCACTAAAATTTCCCACTGGAAACATGCATTTGGGCACCTATTACGTTTTTGTCATATTGAACAGTATCATGATCTCTCCCGCCCAACCTTTGGGGAAGCCAGAGTAGAATCAGAAATGACTATATGGCCCACCATCAGAGAAGGAAAATGGTTCTTCACTCATCTGCACATGGCATAATACAGCCTTCAATCATCCCCAAACTGTGTCACCTCTGGCTTAAGTAAAGAAACTCAGGCAAGGTGGAGCCAGTCCCGAATGAGGCATGTTATTTCCCCACTGAGAAGCGATGGGACACCCAAGTAGGCCACCAGGGTATGAGGGATTACCAGAAAATCAAAGGTATGAACGCTCACTTTCCAATCCACCCTGCAATTGGAGGATTAAGAAGCCAGAATGTTCCATGCCTTTTCTGTTCCATCCCAGAGAGGGCTGGTGGCTAGAGGATGCAGGGTTGGGATGAGGGTGGGAGGAGCGGGAAGCTACATGACAGAAATGGACCCAAGGCAAGTTCAAGACATTTTTAAAGACATTCTTATAAAAATGCTGTTTTGCTTTCCATGAAAAATTCATGAAGCCAAACCTAGGAATTTCTCACAGTGCACGCAGGGGGATGGGTGTTTCCACTTCGTAGCCAGCTGAGTGAGAGACAAGTAATATGTAATATTGTTTCTGTTAACATAAATTCATTATATGTGTCTAGACGCTTATGGGGCTTTTTGTACTCATTTCCTTCCTATAACACACTGTGCATATGTAACGAGCTCCCTCCAAGTCAACTTAAAAAAGTTCAGGTTCCTTAGTATAACCAAGCTGTTCTTGGAAGCTAAGCTTGAAATTAAATTGTCACCAGCCATGGTCAGAGGAGGAAGGAGGGGAAGACTGGCTGAAATGATGACTGCTCAAAAAAGCCACTTTTGAGAAAAGGAAGATTTCACAGAGCATCTGAATGTTCTGAGAGCAAAGCTCTACACATAACTAAGGCACAAATTAAGCAAATGTGCATATGACAAAATTAGTTCATCCATCCAGATTTCTAATTATGGTGGAGACACTGGGATTGCCACCAGGGCGGTGAATTTTGAGGGCACTTCAGGACTATAGAATCTATAGAGCCAGTACCTAGATATCAACTATAATTAGTTAAAATAAGAAGCTATTAGGCAGTTCCTCTACTACCCTGCTCTACTCTCCATCTCCTCTACTGAAGGTACATTGTATTGTGTACCCTGGGTTTGATTTGTGTCATTTGCTCCAAGTTCAAAAATTCTTAGTTATGGTCTTATATCTGAAAGATATACATTGGTATTCATTTTAGATTAACTTCTATTTTTAGAGACTTATTTGGCTCGACCCTCCTCAAAACCCAGGCACCAAATTGAGCCTATTGTGATGTAGAAATGGTAAAAAGAAAAATTATTGGGGAAATGCATGATTCTTCTCCACAAAAAGATGAACTGATCACATGGTGAGAAAGAGGAACTAGTGATATAGACTGTTCATGTGTTCTGCCAAGATCCACAGAAAGTCAAGAGAAAGCAAGGTACGTCCCTGGCATATTAGATGGGACCACTGGGACAAACTTCTGAGAAGGCATGGTTGAGGTATCACACCGGCGCCTCCACATCATCAGCCATACCCAAGAATTCATGGATCCATTGGAATACTGGGCTGTTAGCATATAATGAGTTTTATCTGTTTCCCCCAGTGGGCCTGGCTTGGGTCAAAGGACATATTTGGAAAATTCTCTCAAATGCCTTGTCCAATAAAGGAAGAAGGTGGGACAGCTGGCTGTTTTTATCATCATTCTTCAGCTGTGATATCAGAGAAGGCACTGAGACAGAGTTCTGGTATTGATAAAGGATGAGCATGAGAAGCCTCTCAGACTCAAGTTATAACCCCATGAAAAGCTGGAAAGGACTGATTGATTTTGTGCCTTTTGGAATAGATCAGAACTGCTTTAAATATTTCACTGCTTAGGAATTCTTTAGAATTAGACCTTAGCTGGGCTCCCATTTACCTGTGAAAAATAATAGCTAAGATTATATAGGCAGGGTGGCAGAATGACAAGAGTGCTGACCGTGGAGCCAAGGGATCTGAGTTTGAATCTTGACTCTGCCACTTGCTATCAGTCAAACCTTCTGCAAGTCTCTCTTGACCTCAGTCTCCTCACCTATAGTATGAAGGTTGTATTAGTTGACCTTTAAGGACTCTACCAGCATTATATCTTTGATCCTATATTGCATAATTTATATATATACATATATATATAATCACATGTGTGTGATTATACACATTACATATGGGGATGTTTGAAGACTAATGCCATGTGCAGATCCATTATATATATATATATATGTATATATATATGATTATATACAAATAATATATTTAAATAAAATCTTATAGCTTACAAAATGCTATTACATTTTCATATACATTATTGTTTTGGAAATAATCATTAAGATATCATTAGATAAAGACAGAGTGAAAACATTTTTGAAGCACTTTCTTTATACTAAGAGCTATGTTAAGTTCTGAGAATAAAACACAAACATAAAAGAAAGATCTGAACCTCAAGGAGTTTACATTCAAAAGAGAGATGACAGCATATACTTTCTGTAGTAAAAGCTTCAAAGCAAGAGTAGGGGACTTCGGGAAAAAGGTACCCTAGTCAGGGTAAGGTGGAAAAATCTGGAGAGTCAAGAATAGAGTAAGGAAAGCACTTCTTCAAATGAAGGTTCTAGGCAGCAATTCATCAGTGGGAGAAGGAGACCAACTTAAGTGGTGGAGGAAGCTCTAGCATAAGTAATAGATAGAGTGCTAAATTTGGAATCAGAACTCCTTGGGTTCAAATCTTGCCTTTAATATTTACTAGCTGTGTGAACACAGGAAATTTGTTTAACCTATCCAAGCCTTAGTTTCCCCATTTGTAAGATGGAGATAATAATATCTGCAATTCCTGCCTTATAGGCTTGTCATATGGGATAAATACAAATAAATATATTTGCAAACTTTAACAAGTTATATAAATTATTGTTATCATCATCATCATCATCATCATCATCATCATCATCTCATCTGGGCCTTTTCCACCACTGTACATTAGCCAGAGTTAATTACCTTCTGGAAAGGATATTTACTGAAGTGTCCTATAGAAAAGGCAATTGGAGCAAACCCACTCAAATTCTCCCCTTGTGCATATAAGGTCTCTGAGGAGAGTAAAAGTCAAATATAAAGTAAAAGGTAGACAGGCACATGAGTACATATGGCTAGGGAAGTTGCACAGCTTCTGATTATTGGAAGTTTTCTTTTCCCTTTGTAGAATCCTCAATAAATTCCCTATAGATGTAGTATTCTGCTTGACTCCAAGACTCAGTGCTCTGTAACAGAGTTCTGAAGCTGTCTTTCCTCAATTTGACTACTTTGTCCTAGGCGTGTCTCTCAGCTCTTAATGCAGATATTCCCATCAGCCATTGCTGCTCCAAGCACACCACCATTTTGCCAGTTTGAATTGCAAATATTCCAACCTTTCAATCTTCACAAGGTGGTTCCTTGGTCAGTGGGGGGAGGGGTCAAGTTAGAAAGGAAATTCAATCTGTCCTGCCCTCTCACCCCAAGACAATAGGTTCAGAAACCCACTTGATTCTTTCATCCAATCACAAAACATTTTCTGGGTGGTGTCATCTGCCTTAATGAAAGGATTAAGGGACTAGGCTCTTCCTCAACAGATTCTGGACTTATTCACAACCTAGTTTACATCTTGGATTGATTGATTGATTCAATACAAGTATTTGGACCTTCTCTAATAACATTAATTGGGATGGCTTACAGAAATAAGAATACAGGGGCTTGTGTATTCTACTTCTGAGACAGATGTTTGAAGGACTTTAAACGGGTATTCTACTGCAAATGGAAATCACTAATTACAAACAAGTCAGCTATTCATTAAAACAAAAAAGCATTTTGTTAGCAATTAGTTCCAGTTACTGTCTGTACAGGAAAGTAATTAAATTGTGTTCATTTAGAAATAGTACCCTAGGAACATAGTATTATAGATTTAGAGTTGGCAGGGACCTTCGAGATCATCTTTTGCAACCCACTCATTTTACACTGAGGCCCAGAGAGACTGAGTGGATTGCCAGTATATTATATGTAATTTTCAGGAATTCAGAAAGACTTCCTTACAACTTGTAATTAATGTAATAAAATTAATGCTCTTTTATTTATCATGAGTGACAGATAGTATTCTGCATCTTCTGAGCATCCAGGAAGCTAGATTTTGCCAAGAAGATAGCTTTGGAGATCAATTTAACCTCTTCTAGTTTACAGAAATCATTATGAATGTGCTAGAAAACATTCAAAATCAGCACTACAATCTTCATCTTGAGTTTGTAGCGTCGGTAATTGGTACCCAGGGTCTTGATCAATCAATCAGTCAGTTGATAAACATTTATTAAGCACCTACTATGCGTCAGGCACCATGCTAAGAAAAGATAGTCCCTTTTGCTCTTTTCTGGGGATGTGTAGTTGATACTAAGGACCTCCTTGCCATGGCAGACAGTACAAAATACAATTCTAGGAGATAGAGGGAGCCTCCTACAGGTTTTGACCTAGTTCCTTGATGATTAGACCTTCTGGATGTGTGACCAAAAAAGGTTGGAGAGTTAAGGGAGGTACAAAATGATTAAGACAACAATTTGTGGGAACAAGGAGTTAGGAAAACAATGTCTGCTTTTGACTTTATGGTCTGATCCCTCTCATTCTTGAGTTAAAGGCCAGTTTTGTTCTTTTCACCTCTTTTGTATGTCTCCACCCAATCCCTTTTTACCCATTCAACTTCTTGCTCCTTAGTCTCCTCCAATTCTTTGTATAATTTGGCACCAAGGACCTTTACGTGTCCTGAATGCTTTCTGAACAAATATTTTATTGAGCTCTTAAACATATGCAGGTAGGAAGAAAATACAACTGAATAAATATGAACTACATAATAATTATATTGACTAGAGAACATGGAGAGTTAAAATGTTATGGAATAGAATCAAGCATTGGTTTTTTATAGTGGCTTTAACCTAGGTGGCCACATGCCATTAACATGGATAGGGAAATACCATGGGAACTATCTTTGTAGTCTATGAGCACCATCCACTGGAGTAAGAAGTTTCCAGAAAACCATTTTTACACACTTATATAAGGCAAGAAAGGCAAACACACAACACACACATGTTTAATGTGGTTTTACGTATAGAGCAGGAATGAATCTTAGAGATCACTGAATCACAGACTTTTAGATTTCTGTGAGACTTCAGTGGGCACCTCATCCAACCTGAATCATCAGTATCATACCTGACATGCCATCCAGTCTTTCTTGAAGACCTCCAGGGAGGGTGAACCCATTACCTCCTGAAGCAGATAATTCCACTTTGGGACAGCTCTAATTGAGAGAGGAAGTTTTTCCTGACATCAAGCTGAAATTTGCTTCTTGCAGCTTTCAGTCTCTGCTCTGGGTTCTGTTTTCCAATGCCAAACAGAGGGCTAATCCATCTTCCACATGACAGCCTTTCAAGGTCTTGGCCTTTGAGGATGGGTATCATGTTCTCCCTGAGGCTTCTTTTCTCTGAGATAAATGCCTTTAGGATCTACTCCAATCCTTTCCTTGTATTCATCTCATTTCTATGGGACTTAACAGTTTATACCCTATGAAGCAGATAGCATGAGTATAATTGTCTTCATTTTATAGATGAAGAACCTGAGATTCAGAGATGCTGTGATTTTTTTTTTGCAATGTCACAGCTGATAAATGGCAAAGTTGGGACTTTAATTCAGCTCTGCTGAATTATAGTTCAAAACTATGATACTACAACCAGAGACATTTATATAGTTCGCCACCAAGGGCTAAACATGCACCATCTCATTTAAGCCTTACAACAAACCTCTGAGTTAAGTACTACAGCTCTAATTATCCCCATTTTACAGATGAGGAAAATGACTCTTAGAAAGGTCAAGTACTTGCCTAGGTCACGAAGTAGGAATTGTCAGAGGTGGAACTAAAAGCTAGGCTCTCTTGAGTCCATGTCCTGAGTTCTTGCTACATTACCATTTTGTGTTTAAAATAAATCCAAATCAGTGTTGTGCCCAGGCCTCAGTTATGAAAGGCATCTCTCCATGATTGTCCTCATTCATTTATTCAAGAAATATTTATTAAATGACTACTATTTGCAGTGCTTTATCCTGTTTTGGATTATTAGCTCTTCTTAAGCCCATAGGCATCCACTGAGAATCCCTTGTTTATTCAACTCCATCCTAAGAAGCTAGTTGAGATAGTTGTTAAGCATTATCTCCTCTAGGAAATACCCAATTGCTTTCTTGTGAATTTCTCCTTTTATGATCCTATAATGCTGACTTTATGAGGACTCTATGGACTCCAAGGGCTTCTCTTTTCAGGGAACCATGACTCAAAGTTGGGACTGGTAAAGATTGTTGGGAGAAGCAAGGTTAGTCAAGAGTGGGATTGATGTCATGGAAAACTAAAGACTTTCTTCTCATGAAGGAACCTAAACTACAAAGTATAAGCCTGAAGAACTCTTACAGAGAAGGTGGAGGCCCACCAGAGAAAGAAAAGAGAGTTTATTGAGCAGCTAATGAGCCAAGGTATAAGTTTTGAGGGGTAGCAATGATCTGTTAGGTGATCATAGAATCATACTATTATTGATTCAGAACTGGAAGAGATCTCAGAGGTCATCTAGTCCAATACTCCATCCCTCTTTTTGTTTTGTACCAATGAGAAAACTCTGAATGGCAGATACAGTAGTAAATGGCAGGATTTGAACTTGGATTCTCTGATTGCAAATATAGAACTATTTCCACAGCACCATAATGCCTCCATTCTGTATATTTATTCATATCATTCATCTCAAGTCTTGCATGAGAGTCAAGGGACCTTTTACCTTTCTCATAGAAACCTAGACATAAGGCAATTGACTTGTTTGAGAGATGTTTGCAGATTTAAGTCAATTTATATAAAGAGAAAGCTAGAGTTGAAATTGGAGTCAGAGAATCCCAGTTCAAATCCTGATTCTGCCATTTACTATATAAGTGACATTGGGTAAACCACTTGATTTTCTTCTTTCTTGTCTGAAAAATGAAAGGCTTTGTTTCTAGATGAAGTCTAAGGTCTCTTCCTGCTCTCATTCTATGATCCATAATTTGTTCACAAATATTATGTGATAATGAAGTGATATTAATAGATAGCATAACAATTTTGATGTGTAATGTATCAAACTATTAAGGTGAGGATATAGTAAGGAAGAAATAAAAAAGCAAGTTATTTTTACTTTTCTTTTGACCTGAAAAAAGTCCATATTAGGTAAAAGCATAAGGAAACGTTTCCTTACTAAATAAGGGTGATCTAAACAGTATTAGGCAATGTAGTAGATGGAGAGCTGGATGTAGAATCAGGAAGAATCAAATTTAAATCCAGCCTCTGGCACTGGCTTTGGATTCCAGTAGGTTCTATAACCTCCATCTATAAAATGGGATAATGATATCTGTGGTGTCTACTTTGTAGTGTCATAGTGAGGTTCAAAGGGGATAATGCATGTCAAGTGTTTTTCCTATCTTTCTTTACAAAAATTTTTAAAACTTTGTATTTTGCTTTTTTTCCCTTTTGGTGTCCCCAAAGTCTTAATACAGTATTATGCTAGTGAAGTTATAGCTTAAAACTCCCCTAAGACTTTTGGGGTACCCTATAGGGTCCAAAGAGAAAAACTACCAGTTACAAGGCATCCAGTAACAGGGAAGATTTAACATCCCTTTTTCTGATAATCAAAAAGGCCAACTACTGTTCTCAAGTGCAGAACAGGCATCCCACACAAATCTGAATTGTAAATGTGGAAGGACTGTTCACACTTCCCTTCTGTGATCTGGCCTCAGGTGGATGGACAGTTCCAGGTGGTAGTCCTCAAGGAGCCTTGCCCTAGGGAAGCTGTCATTACTTGTCAAACCCAATCTGGCAGGAAGACAAAGCATTTGCTCCCTTCCTGTTGAGGGCAATGGTCAGCAGGTGCCATAATCCTACCCATGCCATCACCATCCTCATGTGTGGTCACTGGGGCTCCCTTGCTGAGATGGTCTTTGAGGATGAAGAGTTTCATGTTCTCAGAACTCCTCTGGAGGCTGTTCAGATAGGAGCAGACTGGATATCCTGTAGCAGAGATGCCTTTGGGCTTCAAAGAAAATTGAATTGTGAGGGCAGTCTGAAATTACATAAAATCTGGAGGCATTGCCCAAAGACCATCTGACTCGGTTTGCATTCCCTTTGGGTCATCTTTCTTTAATCACGGACTAATGTTTTTCTGGTTGGGTCACTGGTTAATGGATGACGTCAATCTGCTGATTTTTTAGGGTACTACACCATAATGTTTTATTAATTCTTCCTTTTTGGTGCTGTCAACTACACCAATATGAAACTAATTTCTGAGGCTCTAGCGATTGACATCTCTTAATTCTCTTTTGAATGGTAAATCCCCAAAGCAAAAGACTATGACTAGCATGTGCTAGGGGGTTGAGGGGCAATAAGTTCTCTTTGTTGTTGTCTGTGGGTCTGGTATTACGAGAAAAGACCAATAGAGGATGAGAGATTTTCTTCATGAGAAACTAAGAACTTTCCCCTCAGGACAGGAAGCTTACATGACCACAGTCAGATCAATAACATCCTGTGTCTCAGATAATTACTTCATTTTCCCTGATAGCCAGTTAGAGCAATAAACCATGAATTTTAGAAATTCGTTGAAGGGATAACAAAGCTACAAGACTTCCTCCTTCCTTTTTTCCCATCTGCAATCTCTGGCAGAAAAAAATTAGCAGCTATCTGGCCCAGCTTTAAGGATTTTCTTGATTGCAGGTCAAGGATGATGTGGAAGTCCTGGGGAAGGAAAGGACATTACCTTGGAAAGAGGCCTGAATGTGGAGTCAGAGGATTTCCATTCAAATTCCTCTTTTGTTTCTTACTTCCTAGGTGACCCTGGGACAGGCACAACCTCCCCAAGCTTCAGTCCTTTTCAATTCCAAAATGATGGAGTTAGAATGGATGGCCTTTAAGGGTCCTTCTAGTTCTGAATTTATGAACCTTAATAAGGAATATGGGGTAAAAACTGGGCCTTTGTTTCTATTGGTCTTCGGAGGTTCATTAGGTTCTGAAATCAGGTAAGACTTGTGACTAGAGATCCAGGTTGAAACAGAAGGAGAGAAATTAGAGGAGAGCACCACATGCAAATTTGGGCATGACCATTTTAAAGCAGAGGTGTCAAGTCAAGTATGACTTGAATAGGATTAAGAGGTAATTGGGGGGCAGCTAGTTGGATCAGAGGATAAGGAGCCACATCTGGAGATGAGAGGTACTGGGTTCAAATTTGACCTAAGACCTAGCTATGTGACCCTAGGCAAGTCACTTGACCTTTATTGCCTAGCCCTTACAACTCTTCTGCCTTGGAACTAATACTTAGTATTGATTCTAAGACAGAAGACATTAAGAGATTAAAAATGTAATTGGGAAATATTTGACATAGTGAATACAAATTCAACATAGATAATGCTAATACATGGTTTTCTAAGTCAAAATGCAATCAGCCAGGATTCTTACCTACGGTTTAGTGGCCCCTCCCTTTCTCTTTGAATATATGATATTACTGCTTTAAAGAATAAATGCTTACTAAGACTGATAAGAAAGTGAATTCAGGCTCTAAAGTGAATTTCCAGAAAATAGTTTTCTCAACTTTCTATTATATCAGGCTTATATTTCCATAGGGAAATTTCCTTGAGATCTTCCTTTCAAAGCTTCTGCAGAGGAAGAGAATATGAGAGCAGTCAAATTCATGATCCTATATCACTGGGAAAAGATCATCTATCACAGTAGCCTTCTAACTGGTCTCCCTGAGAGCAGCCTCCCTGCTCCATGGTCCATTCTCCATACAGCTGCAAACTGTCATTTTGCATAAATGACTTTTACCACGTCACTCCCCTCCTCTAGAAGCTAGAGTGGCTTCCCAGTGTCTCTAATAATAAAATAGAAATGCTTCTGTTTGGCATTTACAATCTGGCTACTAAATTTCCAACTCAATTGCATGTTATTCCCTCTCCTCAACTACATTCTGGACAAAGTAACCTTCTTCCTGTTTCCTGAACACAACATTCCATCTCTTGTCTTCATACCTTTGTCTGGGCAATGAGCCAAACTCACAATATTCTCTATCTGCTTCTCTACTTCTTAGGATCTCCAGATCCCTTCAAGGCTCAGCTCAAGTGCCTCCTTTTACAAGAAACTTTTACTGATGAGCTTTGATGCTCCACCATCCTTCCCAAATTCTTTTGAGTGAATGAATAAATGAGTGAGTGAAGCATTTATTATGCACTTAGTCTATGCAAAGCACTTTTCTGGGTCCAGGGACACAAACAGGAAAGTGAGACAATCACTGCTCTTAAGTTCACATTCTAATGAAGGAGACAACACATATAGAATATTTCAGCTGTGTCAGGATAGGACCCTGGGGTCTTTAGGATACGACAGCAAAGCGGATGGTAAATCTCCTTTTTTTTAAATGTCCTTTCCACTGATAAAATCATATCAGCTACTGGTGTTGAACCATTTGATAAAATCAATGACTTTGTTGACAAGAAATTTCTTTTCTGAGTCTTCAGTAGATGAGGAGGCTGTGGCACCTGCAGTTGCCAGGTTTTAACCATAGACTTCGTTTCCTAGGAAGATGGTTATGGTCATTGGGCTGAAAGCATTGTTGTTCCAAAGCTCTTTTAGAATCAGAATCTTGAGCTTATGATGTCCAAGGTCATGGTGCTATTTTGACTTGTCTGAATGTCCTGTTTCCCATCTCTTCCTCAGGGTGTCACACGGCTTCATCAAGGCTGCCTTCCCTGCTTTGGGTAGCAATTCATTGACAGATAGTGGAGATAGCTGGCTCCCTCTCCATAGGATATGCTTGTTTCCTCTTATGAGAATGTAAGCTCTCTGAAGGCAAGGAGTGTTTTATATTTATATATTAT
Source organism: Gracilinanus agilis (assembly GCF_016433145.1). Lineage (NCBI taxonomy): Eukaryota > Metazoa > Chordata > Mammalia > Didelphimorphia > Didelphidae > Gracilinanus > Gracilinanus agilis. The sequence continues at coordinate 128,765,964 of NC_058135.1, forward strand.
ATAACCCTAGCACCTATCAGAAGTTCTAGCTTATAGTAGACCTCTAATAAATTGTGTCAGGTTGAAGAAATACTTTAGTGTATTAGAATGGAATTATGGATGTCACAGAGAATGGTAGGAAGAGACTTTGCTATTCCTTCAAGAATTCTTTAGTACTACCTCTACCCTAGCCCCTTTCACTGTTATTTACTTCCTCTTCTTTCCACAGACCACAAGAATTCCTCTCATTCTTGTGTACCCACATTTGAAACTCTCTAAACTAATTCCATGTCTGTAGCCCTAACTTTCCCCTTGTATCTGGGTATTTACAATATATAGTCATGTTAGGATGTTAGGTGTTGACATCTAATATATAATCTTGTTGAAGGCTAGCTGTGTAAAGACAGAATTGCATGACGAAGAGATTGAGTGCTAGGATTAGATTCAGGAAGGACTGAGTTAAAATCCTCCTTATGGTACTTAACTAGCTATATGACCCTGGGAAAGTTACTTAACCCCTCTCTATGGATCTCTCTAGGACTCATCTACTAAGTTATGAATCATCCATGATCAGTGTTGATAGAATCACAGGTCCTTTTGCCAATTTGTACTCTATATGCCCAGTGCTAGGTCAAGTATTCTTGGGGGATAGTGGGACAGGGCAGAGACAGGGTGGATGCGCTTGCATTGAAATCCCACCTCTGCCTCTCCATCTCCAGAACTCTGGATGAAACACAATGCTCAGGACTTCAGTTTCTTCATCTCCAAAATGAGGGACTAGCAGGTGATCTCCACAATCCCTTTCATTTCAAATCTATAGCCTGTATAATAAAGGTGATTATTAGAATAAGACTTTATATTTACAAAACATTTTAAAGTTCAAAGTACTTGATATTTGTTCTTTTATTTGGTGGAGTAGGCAGGAAATATTATACTGATCAGAGAAGTTAGGTAGAGAGAAGTGTTTTTTAGGTTAAAAGTAAATTAGTATCAAGGCCAGTAATAGGATTCAGACCTCTAAATTTCTGATCCTTTGTTCATTCCCCTATGGTTCTCATGGAATTTATAGTCTAGTTGAGGAAATAATAATCCTTCAGTTTTTGAGATAAACAACGCTTTGGTCCCTCTATTACTGTCCTATAGGGTGATGCCCACACCCCAAACTCTTTCTCCATCTCCAAATGAGTAATTTTCCTTCCACTTGCTCAAATGTGCATTATAATGCTTGTTCTTGAGGAAAACATTTTAAAGTTATGGCTCTGTTTCTTAGTCATCTCAAGTCTCTTCTATATGTTTTGAAGAGTTTTGTAATGATAAAGGAAATATGGGACATCTTTTCTAGGAAATCAAAATGATCCATATCTGGTGTCTCCACATTCACAAAGGGGACCATGGAACTGTTTAAACCTCTATTTGGGTTGGAGAAGCAGAAGACAAAGCATTAGGAAAATGGATGTGTTAGTAGTAAGTCTGATAGCAAGCAACAAAATGGTTCTTTCTCTTCCCTCTCCTCTCCTCTCCTCCCTTTCCTTTCCTTTATTTCTTTTTCTTTCTCTGCCTTTCTCTCCCTTCCTTCGCTTCCTTCTTCCCCCTCTCTCCCTCCCTCCCTTCCTCCTCCCTAACCTTTCTTCTTTTTCTCCTTCCTTCCTTCCTTCCTTCCTTCCTTCCTTCCTTCCTTCCTTCCTTCCTTCCTTCCTTCCTTATTTCTTAAGTAAGACAGTATCCATTACAATCATTTTCCAGAACTTGTTCAGCCATTCCCCAATTAATGTACATTCTCTCAATTTCCAATTCTTTGATGCCACAAAAAGAACTGCCACAAATAGTTTTTCACATATGGGCCCTTTCCCTTTTCCTTTGGTCTCCTTTGAGTACAGATAAAGCAGAGGTATTGCTGAATCAAAGAGTACGCACAGTTTTAGAGTCCTTTGGGCACAGTTCCAAATTGTTCTTAAGAATTTTTGGACCAGTTCACAACTCTTCCAACATTAGGTGCACCTAATTAGTGCACCAATAGCAACACTTATTTTTCCACATCCTCTCCAGTATTTGCCATTTTCCATTTTTGCTTTATTAGCCAATCTGATGGTTTAAATGTGGTGCCTCAGATTTGTTTTAATTTGTATTTCCTTCATTATTAATAGCTTAGGGTATTTTTTGTGACTTTCAATAGATTTGATTTCTTCCTCCAAGAACTGTTTATATACTTTGACTGGGTATCATTTTTCTTTACATCTTGAAATCCCATTATTTCTCTACTTTCTGAAATTCAACCAAAAAAAGGCTTTCAGAAACTGCATTCCATTTAAGAATTACTGATACAGTTCACTAATGGTAGGAGTATGCACTGGCCTGTGGTTGTAATACCTAACTGAAAATATAAATGAGATATTACTGATGTGCAAAGAGTGCAATCCCAACAGAGTGATCTTTCTTCAAGAAGCCCCACTGCTGTCCTAGTCATAGGAATCCATTCTTTTAGGTGACTAACCCAATTATCAAATGAGGAATTTGACTTTAGTGACTTTTATGCCATCCGGTGGCCAATACTGTAATTTTCTCAACAGTTATCCACTAAGAAAAACAAACCTCATTTCCATGTGCCAACCACTCTAATCAATGTCGGCTCTGAGAATAGCATTAAGTATCTCAGCACTGTCCAGCATTTAAACACCTACATTGTATAGCAGTGCCAAAAGGACCATCTGCAGCATTGACCAAGACAGCTGTAGCCTCATTAAAATGCTAGTCTTACATACTACGTCACCAACCTGACACTTTGGGTTTCCCTGGCTTGGGGAAGATCAGTCTTTTTGTGTTCTTTCCAGCTCTTCTCTGCATAAAGACTTTCATTTGTCTTCACTGGGAGCCAGCCTTCCTCTGAAAAGAGTTGAAGCAATGAAAAATCCTAAATTTATTGTTTAGAACAGAATTTCCTCCAGGAAAGGGGTTGTAAATATTTTACCCTTACTTTCCACAGAGTCCTATTAATGATAAGCACTGAAAAAAATAATGTGGACAGTGATATAGATGCATGGATCAGCTAATTCTAAAAAAGGGGAAAGATACTAGAGAAAATATGTCATACATCTCCAGTCAGATAAAGTAGGCTATTATTCTGGCAAGAAAAAAAGTGTTGGACCCCACATTACATGTACCAAATTATCTATTTTTCCCCATTCCTTCACTTAGATTTTTTTTATCCTGGTAGAGAAAGCAATTTGGTGCTAAAAAATGAATTCTCATCTTTGAAGTCAATTATCTCCATCGAGGCCCAAATTATCTTTTCATCCAGTGCACTGATCGTGGTACCCTCTCTTCCCAAGCTTGTCCTTGCCTCTCCACAATTTTTAACTGCAGATTCCAACTAATCACATCCTTAAGCGTTTCCAGAGTTCTCTGTCTTTTACTTTATGCCTTTCATCCAGTTCTATTATTTTGTTCAGCTAGATCTCCCTTCCCTAGCTTCCTCTTCCTAGTCACAGAATCAGAGTTGGAAGTTGAAGATCAGAATATAGGAGTTGGAAGGCATGTTGGAAGCATCTAATCCCACCAGCATTTTGACAAAAACTCCTCCCCTTCACACATTCCACATGTGTGTATATGTGTGCGAACATAATGTAAATTTATATACAATATGCACATCATGTATGATATATTATCTGGTGTGTATATCACACATGCATGCAAACACACATGCAAACATGAACTGCCCCCACTCATACTTGGCACAGTGCCTAGCACAACATAGGCGCTTAATAAATGTTTATTGACTGATGTAAATAAATAACCATATGTATGCATATATACACATCTGTATTTGTGTACAATACATTCAGATATGTGTGTATGTGCTGCTAGACCACAATTTGTTAGATTATATGCGGATATGTGTATATATTACATGTGTATATTCCAATTAGTATTTAGATAAGAACTTCCCTTATATCACAATGTACATGTCATATATATTTTGTACATGTACATGTATATTCATTTATGTGGATAGCAGTTTATGTATATGTAAGCAATATAGATATGTAGATACCTATATGCCTCTCTCTCTCTCTCTCTCTCTCTCTCTCTCTCTCTTTCTCTCTGTCTCTGTCTCTCCCTCCTCTCCCCTTTTTCTTCTCTTTCTCTGTCTTTGTCTCTGTCTCTCCTCTCCCCTCTTTCTCCTCTCTCTGTCTCTCTGTCGCTCTGTCTCTCTCTCTCTGTCTTCTTTCTCTGCCTCTGTCTCTGTCTCTCCCTCCTCTCCCCTCTTTTTTCTTCTCTGTCTCTGTCTCTGTCT
>NC_058135.1:128770555-128784622 GCF_016433145.1 Gracilinanus agilis
TCTCTCTCTCTCTCTCTCTCTCTCTCTCTCTCTCTCTCTCTATATATATATATATATATATATATATATACATGCATATGTATGTATGTAACCATAGTCCCGAATATGTATGCTAATATATATGTATATATACATACATATATATATATATACACATATATGTATAAATTGTATGGACATGTACAATATGTGAGTGAACAACAGTTTATCTGTATGCGTGTGTATGTATCTGTGCGAAGGCAGCTCTTGCTTAAATACTAGTTGGACTATCTACACACATACATATAGACATACACATACATACATATCTGATGATTAGTTGTCTAACATTTTCTTGAAGAGCTGAAATAAGAGTAAGCACACTATTTCCGCCAGGCGTTTGATTCCAATTTTGGATAACTCTAATGGGGTGGCTAAGTGGTACATTGGGTAGATAGAGTGCTAAGCTTGGAGTCAGTAACTCTTCATCTTCTTGGGTTCAAATTTGACCTCAGACACTTACAAGCTGTGTGTTCCTGAGCAAGTCACTTAACCCTGTTTGCCTCAGTTTTATCTGTAAAATGAGCTGGAGAAGGGAATGCCTAATCCCTCCAGTATCTCTGCCAAGAAAACCCCAAATGGGTGTCAGATCCTCTTGAAAATGAACAACAAAAATTTAGTAGGAGGCTTTTTTCTTCCCTCAGGTAATAGCCACCTCTTAGCAACTTTTACCTTTTGTACCTAGTTTGGTTCTAAACAGAAGATAATCCTTAAAGTTCTTAAAGATATGTATCATGTCATTTTTTGGAGACATCATAATCTGTTCTTCTCCAGATTAAATGTTTCTAATTCTTTCAACAGACAAAAAAATGCCTCTATTAGAGATCATTGCAGAAGGGTGGCTCTTCTAACAAGAACTCATCCTTCTGAATCCCAAGAAGCAATTATCTTGGAGGAAGCCCTAGTCCCTGAGATGGATAATAGCATCATATATTTAGTGCTGGAAGAGACCTTGGAGACCATGCAGTTCAGCTCTGTCATTTGTAGATGAGGAAACTGAGGTTAAGAGAGGTTTTGAGATTTGCCCATTAGTTTTGTGTGGGTGACTCTGGGCAAGACACCTAAACCTATTTGCTTCAGTTATTTATCTGTAAAAGGAAATAGCAAATCACCTGTAGATCTTTGCCAAGAAAACTGCAAATGGGGTCATGAAAAGTCAGATGCAACTGAAATGACCGAATGATCAGCAACCTTGGGCCTGTGCCCATTGCTAGCACAGGAGTCTCCTACAGTATCTTCTGACCAGTTTTTTAATCTCTTTACCATTTCTGGCTTGAGAACTCTTGAAGCTGCTGCTGCTATTGTTGTCACCTCCAAGAAGCTAGTATTGCCAAAGCAAGAACTCCAGGTCAGCCTCCAACTTCTTGTAACCTTCTGATTTCTCAAATTGACTTGGGCTGGGAAAATGTGTCACCTGGATCTTTTGTTGGCTCTGTTGCTCCAGAATGATTTTTAAGGTGTTATTTTAAAGTTGTTTGTTGGGGGTAATGTTGTAAGAATTTGGCTTCTTCCTCTACTTCGCCATCTTCACCCCGCTCCTCCACATCATCCCTTTTGCATCATGTTCTGGAATTTTCCTAGGAATAGAGAAGTCAAGCTTATATAATTGCAAACTCAACTCTCTTCATTATTATTATTATTATTATTATTATTATTATTATTATTATTATTATTAAAATTGGACCAGGATTTGCCCTGCTCTAGTCCTGGGGCACCTCTCTCACTCTCTAAGAACTTTCTAAAGCCAACAACAACAGCTCAGCAATCACATCTGCTATAATTTTCAGTATTCATTGTTTGTTTGGGCTTGGTGACTTGAATTAGTGCTATTTGACCATCTTGCTAACAACTTTTGTTCTTCTTTCCTCAGCTCATCTCCTTAGTAAAAAAAAAAACATAGGAGGAAAGATTGTTTTCCCCACTATTTCATCTTCTTCTCCTGTTTCCATGCTTCATCCTCCTGAAGAAACTTAGCATTTTCTACATAAGTCACCTTTCTTCCTCCTCTTGTTAAAAAAATCTGTGGACTGGGTCCAGCTTTCACAGGCTCACTGGCCAACAGCTGCTTTTTGCCAAGCCATCCAAAACAAATGGTTTCCCCAATAAAAGAGATACAGTCTTGGCCTGGCTTTCTCCTTTTTTGTTTCGGCTCAGTGTCCTGGCACATAGTAGGTACTCCTGAAATATAAAACAAAAGGCATTCTGGGATGGTTTATTGTAACTTCCAAGTTAACAACTTCCTCCTCTTAAACTTTCACCATGAGTCAGGCATTTCCAAATCCTTTATTAATTCCAGAGGCCGTTTATTGAAAAGGAACAAACGTCCATGTCATCAATTCTTTCCCCTTGCAGAGCAAGTCTGGGAGGCTCCAGAAACCCACTCAGAGCCCTGGAATGTTGCAAATGTGGATGCTGTTTCCTTCCCACCAGAGATTTGAGCTGAAAGATTTGCAGCCCTGAGTGGGGTGGGTGTCTTTATTTTGACTGGCAGCATCACAGCATTCAGATGAGGTGAACTTAGCCATCTGAGATGGGTTCCCTGCCCTCAACCCCTTCCTTTACTTTACCTTAGAAAGTTAGTTTTAGGGGAAGTGAGCTGAGCTCCCCAGAGTCTCAGAAAATGCTTGGGATTGAGGATCATAGATTACGAGCTGGAAACCTATTCAGGCCAAGCCCCTCCTTCTACATATAAGGAAACTAAAGCCTTACACAGGTAGTAAGCAGTGCCTGACTCCATTTGTCCATCGTCAGTGAAGCTGTAGTGCCAAGAGAATCTGTCAGAATTTGCATTTGAGCTGAACTCATTCACCTCTATTGAAGCCAATAAAAAATATCCAGGCTCAGTGGTAACGTAGGCTTGCTCTGTTCCAAACCAACAACTTGCATTCATATATACAATGTTCTTTATGTACATTTCTTATTTGATCCTAGCAATAAGCCTGTGAGGAAGACGCTATAGATACTATTATCTCTATTTTTGCTTATAACCAAGAGTGTCTTGGAGTCCGTTCAGAGGCACTACAGAGATCCAGTTGTTAAATTACACCTCGGAAATCATCAAATGTTACAAATCAGGGTTTCCTTTATTGTTTTGTTGATTTTCTAGACTTAAGAAAAAGATGTAGAAGTATTTATAATGCTGATTAAACTTAAAAGTATCTCTGCACACTTTTTTTTTTAAAGAGAGCTCGTCGTTAAAAGTTTACCAAAACATTCTTGTTCATAAGGTAAATGAGACTTAGAGGGATTGAGTGACTCACCCAAGGTCATTTATAATATTAAGTTTGAGAACCAAAATTTGAATCCCAGTCTTCTTGACTTTAGACCCAGCAAGCAGTCAGCCTGGTCACATTTCAGGCATAATCAATGAACCATTTTTGAGTATGACAAAACTGGCTGGTAGAACAGAGAGGGATTTGCTGCCACCTACCCCCATCATTTTTAGAGGATCTTGTATTTTGGTTTGGGGTTTTGAGTGGGGAGAGAATAAGTCTGGGAATCATTTCTTTGAAGCAGAAAGTAGGTCCAATTGGCTCAGTATGCCTGAGTCTCTTTTTTCTATTCATCTGAACATATCTTTGAACAATGCAATGATCTGTGACTGGAACAATTTTGAAATCTAAGTTTTGGTCAGTCCCTGATTGGTGGATATCTTACATTGGAAAGCTAAGTGTACCTTATATTTTTGCTTCAATGCCATAGAACGAGGAGCAAAGAGAAGAAAGCAGCATCAAAAGTCCCCCCTCAGTGCCAGGATAGAATTTTCTTCCCTTTCTCCCTCCTCTTTGACCTCACCCCAGAGCTGGCAGCAACAAAAAGGGAACTGAGGAAAGAAAATACTTTCTGGCCATCTTTCCTTCTGTTCCTCCCTAAAGTATAGATCTGAACATATTACTCCTCTACTTAAGAAGTTTCATTGGCTCCCTATTGCCTAATACAAGTTCTTCTGTTGAGCATTTAAAACCCTCTACAATCTGGTTCCAATCTATCCTTCTAGGTTTACTTTTTATTATTCTCCCTCATGGAATCCATTTTATAGCTAAGTTGGTCTTCTTGCTCTCAATGCTTGACATTCCACATACCACCTCCATTCCTTTTCACAGGCTGTCCCTCAAGCCTGGAATGTCCTTCTTCCATTCCTCTGCCTCTTAGAATCTCAGCTCCCTTTAAGGTTCATCTCTAGTAATCACTTCCTACAGGAGCTCTTTCGTGATCTCCTTTAGTGAATGCTCTGACTCCTATGGAAATTACTTTGGATTATTTTTCTGTCTTTTTTTTTATATTCTATATGTATTTGTGTTGCTTATTTATTTGTTATTTGCTTCTAGTATAATATAAATTCCATGAATACCAAGTACCTAGTGCATTTGTTGTTGTTATGTTGTTTGAGTCATATCTGATTCTTCATGCCCTCTTTTGGGTTTTTTTTTTCTGAGTTCAGATTTTTAATATTTTTAGAAAATTTTTCCATGTTTAATGATTCATGTTTTTACTTTCCCCTTCACCCCCCCAAACACCTTCCCCCCATAGCCAACACCCATTTCCACTGGTTTTAACATGTGTCATCAATCAAGACCTATTTCCATATTACTGATAGTTGCATTGGTGTGGTCATTTCGAGTCTACATCTTCAATCATGTCTGCATCAACCCATGTGTTCGAGCAGTTGTTTTTCTCCTGTGTTTCCACTCCCACAGTTCTTTCTGTGGATGCGGATAGCGTTCTTTCTCATAAGTCCCTCAGAATTGTCCTGGGTCATTGCATTGCTGCTAGTACAAACGTCCATTACATTAGATTGTACCACAGTGTATCAATCTCTGTGTACAATGTTCTGCTGGTTCTGCTTCTTTCGCTCTGCATCAAATCCTGGAGGTCTTTCCTGTTTTTTTTTTTTTGTTGTTGTTGTTGTTGTTTTTTAACAAAGATCCTAGAGTAGGTTTCTGTTTCTTTCTCCAGCTCATTTTACAGATGAGGGACTGAGTCAAATAGGGATAAGTGACTTACCCAGGGTCACATAGCTAGTAAGTATCTGAGGCCAGACTTGAACTCAGGAAGATGAATCTTCCTGATCCTAAGACCAGTGATCTTTCTCTGTACTATCTAATACATAGTAAACCTTTCATTTATGCTTGCTTTTAAAGTGAGATTTCTTTTTTATTTTGAAATTATAGACCAAAAATGAGCAATTCAATATATACAGAAAAATAGAAAACAAGGTATATATATGTATATATGTAATATATACACATATAATGAGAATCTCTACTTCATAGCACATGCTTTTAAAAAGTATATAATAAGTTGAACATTAATTTCAAAACTGCCTTACTTGTCTATTCTTTTTTCTGAATTTGCTTACATCCTGTTCTGTGCATTTAAAAAATAGTACAATGGCCTTGTTTTTGCATCACTGTTTTTTGTAACATTCTTCTTCTAATCTCTTGTATTAAAAAAATCAAAAGAAATAAAAACAATTGACAAATAATTATCACAAAGTAAAATGAATTTATTTTCCTTATTAAAAAAACATATACTTCCTTCCTCACCTTGAGTTTATCACCTGTCTTTCAAGAAGCATATATTATCCTTCATCAGGAGCCCTCTGAGGACATGGTTATTTATTGTATTGTTTTGAGATCTTAAGTCATTTGCTTGTTTTCTTTATAAAATTGCCATCCTTCTAATGATGAAGAATGCTACCTTCATTTTAATAGAGATGGGCTGAATATGCAGAATAAGAAACATTTTTGGATATGACCAATATGGGAATTTGCTTTGCTTGACTATGTATGTTTGCTATAAGAGTTATTTTATTTAAAAATATATCTTTCTTCATTTCTCCTAGGTATTCATATGGAATATTAATTTTTTCCCCCTTTGAGTCTCTTAAGATGATTACAGTGTTACTTTCCTTCTAGGTTGAGTTGTAGAGCATCTTTAGACTTACAATCTTTCTTTTCTTTTTTTTAAATGATGGTTGTTGTCTTCTTCAGTTTACTCATATATATAACTTTAATTTCTGAATTGGGGCTTTGTGTCAGATCAGTTCTTTGCTCTTTTCTGTACTTTTGAGTTGGGCAGTTGACCTCCCCACTCTGTATCACTTGGGTTCCTGAATTTATTTTCATTTCCTCCACCCAGATCTTTAATGTTCATTGTCCTGGATCTTTAGGGTCTTTTACATAATTGCCTACATTGACGAACTCATATGATAAGACACCCCATCACAAGACAGAACTCCAGGCTTCACAGAGCCTTTAGGAGCATAGACTTTCTCCGTCTCAATGTTGTTGTGCTATGCCTGACTGATTTCCAAGGTCTCCACCCTGGAACTTTCAGGCCATTTTGGAATTCTCTTAGCCCTTTAGGCTCAGTCACTCATCACAGGTCATACTCAGAGGCTTGGCTTATTTGCTTGCCTACACTGGCATTGACTTTCCTGGCACTCCTTTTTTTTTTTTATTGCAGAATGTGTGTGGTTTGGGGATAGAAGTCATTAATTGCTTACTATTGTATTCTTTGATTATTATTCAGTCTGGTGTGAATTTCAGATTTTTTTCTGAGATAAGAGTTAACTGGTCCAGCTTCATTCAGCTGGCCAGAATATTGGCCAGAAAATCTCCTTCCAGCAAATGCTTTTTTAATGGAATGAAAGTCTTTAGTATCTGATCAATATGATGAGTAAGAAATATGAATAATACGGAAATAGATTTTGAGTAATAAGACATGTATGAACCAGTGGAATTGTTTGTCTGCTCCGGGAGAGGGGAGGAAAGAGGTGAGGGAGAGAACATGAATCATGTAATCATGGGAAAATATTAAAAAAATAAAACAATGTGAAAAAATATGATAAATAAGGAGGAGGAAAAAAAGTGAAGTGATTTCCTTACTCCCATCCTCAAAACAGGTCCACTTTCCCCCCTGTACTCAAAATCTTTCAGCATCAATCCCACCAGGTATTAAATTTGTAGCCTGTGGTCTTATATACATAAGTAGAACCAACTGACATTTTAAATAAGGAGTTGAAGGGAGGAAATAAGTTGTGGATGTTTCTTTGCCATCCCCACTACAATCCACCTACCAGCACTGGTTGGAAGAAGGAGTTAGATAAGGAGAAAGTGATGTTGATGGGGAAAGAAGAAAAGAAAAAAAAACAATCCTGCTAGGGTCACTGAGATCTCCATTTTTACTTAGCTTTTCCCTTTCAAATCTGCCAAACATAATGCTCCATTCCTAGTAATCAATAGCAAAGAGAGGGAAAAGGAGAGACGGGAAGAGAGGATGCATAATAATGCTTTCCCAACCTCACTACCACTTTATACTCCACAAACACCTTCAAACTTCCACAAAGTTGTATTCATAATTTACTAGGTGCTGATGAATGGCTCCAGGATGCAAGGTAGCTCTTCTAAGGTAGATGTTTAGAAAGCCTTGGATCTGGCAGATTCTACCTAGTAAGAAATAATAAAAGTTTCTTATTTGAGGACCAGCTTAGCTAAGTTTGTAAGGGCTCATCACTACATTAGGAGGTTGATTTGAATGCTTGTTTTACCTTCAAAAAATGATAAAAACCATATACAGCCAACCTTTGGTACTAAATGGTTTTGGAACTCATGGAATTTGATATCTGATGCATTTTAATGAGAAAAAATTTTGGGGGGTAGTTGAGTGGCTCAGTGGATTGAGTCAGGCACAGAGATGGAATGTCCTGGGTTCAAATCTGGCTTCAGACACTTCCTAGCTGTGTGACCCTGGGCAAGTCACTTCACCCCCCTTGCATAGCCCTTACTGCTCTTCTGCCTTGGAACCAATACACAGTATTGATTCCAAACTGGAAGGTAAGGGTTTTTAAAAAATTGTCATGGCAGTTGATGTTTGCTTGACTTTCATAAACTTGCTGTCCTCGTGATCTTGGGAAGCATATTCCTACTCCAGCCAAACAAAGGATTGCATGTTAGTCTCAGCATAGCTCTCTCACAGTGCAGAATCTTGCTCAAACTTGTGTTCACTTTTTGTGGTTTTTGTGACATTTTTGAAATATATTTTTTATGCAAATAAATCATTATGGGTCCTATGAAAGTCAGTGATAACACCTAGCAGAAAAGGAAATTAGAACTATGATAGCGGTTAAAAAAGAAATCATTGAGAAATATGAATGTGGTATCGTTATTTCTGATCTAATGTTAGAATATCATTCACTGAGAATAACAGTCTCCACAATCATGAAAAATAAAGAGGCCATCAAAGCACTGATGTTGCTAAAAGAGTGAAAGCTGTGACAAATAGAGGAGATAGAGAAATTGTTATTGCTTTGGACAAATAAAAATTAGTTAGCAGGTGATAACATTTCTGAGTCAATAATTTGTGAAAAGGTAAAACTGTTGCAGGCCAATCTTTTGAAAAACAAGTCTGAAACGAGTGCTAATGGGGTTGAAGTTTTTTAATCCAGTTGTAACTGGTTCGATCATTTTTAAAAGTGAAGTGGCACTGGCAACTGGGAAGGTCTTCTTGAGTGCTACACTTGTAATTCAGATTGTCTGCCACCAGAGAGTGGCTCTTAGGACAATCCCATGAATTTGGCTAAGATTGTATAATTGAATTAATTGATAATAAAATAGCAGGTTATATGATACCTTTCTTAGTATATTGCTTTTTGTGTAATATGATATCTCAATGCATGACTTCATCAGAATTGAGGATTCTTGAAGTGGAAAACTCCTCCACTTATATAAATTGGCAATTCATTTGTAATCTGTAGCTTTAGAGAGTTTTAATATAATGTGTTATCTCTCTTTCCCAGCTTTGTGTTGTCTGCAAATTCAATAATGAATGCCACTGATGCCTTTACCCCAGTCACTGATAAAAGACATTAAATAGACCCAGATTAGATCCTTAGGACACTTCTCTGGAGATCTTCCTCCAAGTCAACATTGACACTTTCAGTGGCTACTCTTTCAACTAAATCCAAATCCACATAAATATATTATGTCTAAAGTATCTCTCTGTTGTCCACAACAATAATTTGTGGAGAGGTTTTGTCAAATGATTGACTAAAACCTAGGTACACCATATCTATATTTCCCTGACATAACAGTTTGGTAATATTTTCAAAAAAGAAAATTGATTTATTTTGGCATGACATGTTCTTGATGAACCTTTATGAATTCTCACAAACTATCTGTTTTATTACTCTAGAAAATTTTCAGGAATCAAAGTGATGTTCATAGATCTATATCTTATAGCATCTGTCTTTTCCTTTTTAAAATGTTTCTTTTTAAATTTTTGATATTTTATTTTCCCAATTACATATAACAACAAATTCTAATATGTGTTTCCAATATTATAAGATCCAAATTATCTCCCTCCCTCTTATTCTTCCCCCTTTCCAGAGATGGTAATCAGTTTGATCTGGATTAATACATACATATATTATCATCCAAACTTACTTCCATATTGGTCATTGTTGCAAGAGAATATTCATCTTAAACCAAACCCTCAAAAATAAAAACACAAATAAAGTGAAGAATAATATATTTTGGTTTGCATTCCAACAGTTTTTTCTCTGGACGTGGATATCATTCTTTAATTTAAGCCTTTCAGAATTGTCCTGGATCATTGTATTGCTGAGAATAGCTAAGTCTTTTACAGTTGATCAACACAAAATATTGCTGTAATTTTGTATAATGTCTTCCTAGTTCTGCTTATTTCACTCAGCATCAGTTCATGTAGGTCTTTCCAGCTTTTTCTAATTAATATTTTTCTAATTATTTAGATCTGACTTTATTTGTCTTAAAAGCACTTTAATATAATTTCTCTTTATATAATGTATATAATTTTCATATAATTCCTATGTTTATCTTGACAAGTAGGTTCTCAGGAATTTTATACTGTCTATAGTGATTTTGAATGGAATTTCTCTTTCTATATCTTGCTAATAGGTTCTGTTGGTAATATATAGAAATGCTGATGATTTATGTGGGTTTACTTTTTATCCTGCAACTTTATTAAGTTTTTAATTATTTTAACTATTATTTTAGTTGATTCCCTGGGATTCTTTAAGTATACCATCATATCATCCACAAAGAATTATAATATAGATTCCTCATCACATATTTTAATTTCTTCAACTTATTTTTCTTCTCTTATTGCTAAATCTAGCATTTTTAGCAAATTATTAAATAACAGTGATAATAATGGGCATCCCCACTTCATCTATGATCTTTTGTGCCTTGTGTTTGGCCATCAAATTTTTTCTTTATGTCTTGTCTTTTCATTAAGAATGCCTGGGAATCATCTATTTTATTAAATGACCATTTTCCCCTTCAAAGAATACACTTAGTTTTATTGGGTTGATGATTCTTGGTTGTAAAACTAGTTCCTTTTCCTCGAGATTATCATATGCCAAGCTTTCTTTAATACGGAAGCTGTTATGTCCTCTGTAATCTTGACTGTGGTGCCATGATATTTGAATTGTTTCTTTCTGGCTGCATGCAATATTTTCTCTTTGGACTGAGAGCTCTGAATTTGGCTATAACAGTGATGGGAAAACTTTTTAAAGAGGGGACCAAAGGAAAGGAAATGCTCATCTGTCGGTCTATTTCTAAGGCAACTCTTTCAAAGTTTCATTGTATTGTATCCTACTCATTGTATTCATCAGATTAGGAATAATGTCCAGCAGCTGGATAGGACAATTTATGGGGCTGCATCTGGCCTGCAGGCCATAGCTTGCCCATCACTGGGCTATAATATTGCTGGGAGTTGTCATTTGGGGATTTATTTCAGAAGATGCTCAATGGATTCTTTGAATTTTTATTTTACTCTTTTATTAAAAAATATCAGGACAGTTTTGTTCGACAGTTTCTTATAATGTCTAGGTTTTTTTTTTGTGTGTATGTGTGTGTGTGTGTGTGTGTAATGTGTTTTATCATAGCTCTCGAGTCATCCAATAATTCTTAAATTCTCTGTCCTGGATTAATTTTCCAGGTCAGTTGTTTTTTCCAATGAAAGATTTAATATTTTCTTCTATTTTTCATTCTTTTCATTTTGTTTCATTGTTTCTTGATGTTGTATAAAGGTATTATCTTATAATTACCCAATTCTAGTTTTAAGAAGTTTTTTTCCCCATGGGATTTTGAACCATTTAAACCTTTCTATTTGCCCAATTCTTCCTTTAAAGAAACTCTTTATTTCAGGGAGGAAGGGAGGAAGGGAGGAAGGGAGGAAGGGAGGAAGGGAGGAAGGGAGGAAGGGAGGAAGGAAGAAGAAATGAAGGAAGGAGGAAGGGAGGAAGGGAGGAAGGAAGAAGAAATGAAGGAAGGAGGAAGAGAGGAAAAGGAAGGAAGGAAAAGAAGGGAGGGAGAGAGAGGTAAAGGAAGGAAGAATAGAAGAAAGGAAGAAAGGAAGGAAGGGAGAAACACAGAACTCCTGACTCATTTAAATATATTGAAATAAAATAAATTTCCAACTTGACCACATCCAAAATTTTATTTCTTCTCTGATTATTAGTCCATCATCTGTCTGTCATGAGGTGAGCAGTAATCTTTATCGGTCTTTTAGAAATGTGGTTGTTACTTAACTGATCAGAGTTCTTGTCTTTCATAATTGTTATGATACTGATATTATAGTGCATCTTTTTCTTCTAGTTCTGCTCATTTCACGGATTAGTTCATACGAATCTTCCCAAGTCTCTCTCAAACAACTTTTTCTTCATTTCTTACCATACAGTAGCAGTGCATTACGTTCCTATTCTGCAATTTGTTCAGCCCTTCTCCAAATGATAAGCAAACCCTGAGTTTCTAGTCCTCTTTTTTCTTTTATCTTGGGATTTCACTTTAGCATATCGTCCCCTTTCCCCAGCAGTATTCCCATTCCTTTTTTGATCTTCTCACCTCATAAAAAGCTCTAAAATGGATAAGCCACTCTTTGCAGTCCTTGGCATTTGTTGTTAGTTTCATTTTGCTCAGAATCTCAGTACTACTTATGCCTTTCTTGCATGGCTCTGCCATTCTTTGATGTTCATCCATCATTACATGCTTTACTCCCAGCTTCTATATATATCTTTAAAAATCCAACTTGCTAAATGAGTTCTCTGAATATTCACATTAATCTTTTTCCTTTTAAGATCATCTTTTTCAATATCCTCATCACTCTTTCTCCATTGAAGCCCACAGTAGGAAAGTGACTTGCCCAAGCTCGTATAGATAGTAAATAATGGAGCTTAAAAATTAAAACAAGATCTCCCAACACCAAATACAAAGCCAGGTTGATTTCTCTGCATATCTTCCTCTATTCTACTCTTCTAAATAGTATAGTCTCATAATCTGGACAATTATGACTCTTTTCTATATTGGTGGAGGTGTTAGGAGTTTGAAAGTTTGATATTATATACTATATGGTTAAGGAGTCTTGTTTTCCACTATGTAGTTACATTCATCCCCTTTCCCAGCTATACTCAGGTTCTTTTTTCCTGTATTTTTTAAACATTTATTAATATTCATTTTTAACATGGTTACATGATTCATGCTCCTACTTTCCCCTTCACCCCCCACACCTCCCCACCCATGCCGACGCACATTTCCACTGGTTTTATCATCTGTCATTGATCAAGACCTATTTCCAAATTGTTGTTAGTTGCATTGGTGTGGTAGTTTCCAGTCTACATCCCCAACCATGTCCGCTTCAACCCATGTGTTCAAGCAGTTGTTTTTCTTATATGTTTCCTCTCCTGCAGTCCTTCCTCCGAATGTGGGTAGCATTCTTTACCATAAATCCCTCAGAGCTGTCCTGTGTCATTGCATTGCTGCTGGTACAGAGGACAATTACATTCGATTTTACCACAGTATATCAGTCTCTGTGTACAATGTTCTTCTGGTTCTGCTCCTTTCAATCTGCATCAATTCCTGGAGGTCTTTCCAGATTACCTGGAACTCCTCCAGTTTATTTTTTCTTTGAGTACAATAGTATTCCATCACCAGCATATACCACAGTTTGTTCAGCCATTCCCCAATTGAAGGACATACCCTCCTTTCCAGTTCTTTGCCAACACAAAAAGCACAGCTATAAATATTTTCACACAAGTCTGTTTATCTATGATCTCTTGGGGGGTACAAACCCAACAATGGTATGGCTGGATCAAAGGGCAGGCATTCTTTTATAGCCCTTTGAGCATAGTTTCACATTGCCATCCAGAATGGTTGGATCAGTTCACAACTCCACCAGCAATGCATTGATGTCCCAATTTTGCCACATCCCCTCCAGCATTCATTACTCTCCCCTTCTTTCATTTTAGCCAATCTGCTAGGTGTGAGGTGATACCTCAGAGTTGTTTTGATTTGCATTTCTCTGATTATTAGAGATTTAGAAAGCTTTCTCATGTGCTTATTGATACTTTTGATTTCTTTACCTGAAAATTGCCTATTCATGTCTCTTGCCCATTTATCAATTGGGGAATGGCTTGATTTTTTATACAATTGCTTTAACTCCTTGTATATTTGAGTAATTAGACCCCTGTCAGAGTTTTTCGTTATAAAGATTTTTTCCCAATTTGTCGTTTCCCTCCTGATTTTGACTACATTGTTTTTGTTTGTACAAAAGCTTTTTAGTTTAATATAATCAAAACCATTTAATTTACATTTTGTAATTTTCTCTAACTCTTGCTTGGTTTTAAAGTCTTTCTTTTCCCAGAGCTCTGACAAGTATACTATTCTGTGTTCACTTAACTTATTTATAGTTTCCCTCTTTATATTCAAGTCATTCACCCATTCTGAATTTATCTTGGTGTAGGGTGTGAGATGTTGATCTAAACCTAATCTCTCCCATATTGTTTTCCAAATTTCCCAACAATTTTTGTCAAATAGTGGATTCATGTCCCAAAAGTTGGGCTCTTTAGGTTTATCATACACTGTCTTGCTGATGTCATTTACCCCAAGTCTATTCCATTGATCCTCCTCTCTGTCTCTTAGCCAATACCATATTGTTTTTTTTTAAACATTTATTAATATTCATTTTTAACATGGTTACATGATTCCC
>NC_058135.1:128789600-128849447 GCF_016433145.1 Gracilinanus agilis
TTTGTTAATATATGCACTCAAGGATATAAATTTCCCCCTGAGTACTGCCTTGGCCGCATCCCACAGATTTTGGTAGGATGTCTCATCATTGTCATTTTCTTCAATGAAATTGTTGATTGTTTCTATGATTCCTTCTTTGACAAATTGGTTTTGAAGAATCATATTATTTAATTTCCAATTAGTTTTTGATTTTCCTGTCCAAGTGCCCTCACTAATTATTATTTTTATTGCATTATGATCTGAGAAGGTTACATTTATTATTTCTGCTCTTTTGCATTTGTTTGCAATGATTCTATGCTCTATAACATGGTCAATCTTTGTGAATGTGCCATGTGCAGCTGAGAAGAAGGTGTATTCCTTTTTGTCCCTATTTATTTTTCTCCACATATCAATTAGATCTAATTTTTCTAGGACTTCATTCACCTCTCTTACCTCTTTCTTATTTATTTTTCGGTTTGATTTATCTAGATCTGACAGAGGAATATTTAGATCTCCCACTAGTATGGTTTTACTATCTATTTCCTTCTTGAGCTCTGCCAGTTTCTCCTTTATGAATTTAGGTGCTATGCCTCTTGGTGCATACATATTGAGCAGTGTTATTTCCTCATGGTTTATACTGCCTTTAATCAGGATGTAATGACCTTCCCTGTCTTTTTTAATCATATCTCTTTTTACTTTGGCTTTGTCAGAAATCATAATAGCCACTCCTGCCTTCTTTTTCTCATTTGACGCCCAAAAGATTTTGCTCAAATCCTGAACTTTAAACTTGTGTATGTCCACCTGCCTCATATGTGTTTCTTGTAGACAACATATGGTGGGATTTTGGTTTCTAATCCACTCTGCTATTTGCTTCTGTTTTATGAGTGAGTTCATCCCATTCACATTCAGAGTTATAATCATCAGTTGTGCATTTGCTGACATTTTCGTATCCTCCCCTCTTCCTACCCCCTTTTTCCTTATACTTTTTCCTTTTAAATCAGTGGTTTGCTATTGAGCCGCTATCCCTTATCCCCTCCCTTGATTAACTTCCCTTTCAAAAAAAAAAAAATTTTTCCCCCCTCTTTTTGTTTTTAAAGGCCTTATGAATTCCCTCCCTCTTCTCCCCTCCCTTTTTTTGACCTCCCCACTCCCCTGCTCCCCTTGGTTTATCCCTTCTAACTTTCTCAGAAGGGTTAGATAAGAGTTTTATGTCCCAATGGATAGTATAGCTACTCTTCCCTCTCAGGGTTGATTACACTAAGAGTAAGGTTTGATTATTACCTCTTAATGCTCTCTTCCTCTCCTTCTTATAATAGTATTTGCCCCCTCTCCCTCCCATGCCCTCTTTGTGTGTAATAGAATATCCTATTTTCTTATTCACTCAAGTTTCTCTTGGTATCCCCTGCTATTTACCCCCTCTTTCCCATCCCCCATGTCTTCTTAGATTATTTAGTGTTCCACCCTCACCCTGTGAATTATTCTTCTGATTACTATAATAGTGAATATTATAATAGTGAATAGAGTTCACTACAGAGAATTATACATAATGTTTCTCTACATAGGAATATAGATAATTAGCTCTCACTGAGGCCCTTAAAAAGGCAAATTTAAAAATTATAAGTTTTCTTTCTTTTCCCTCTGTAACTTATTTACCTTTTCATGTTTCTCTCGATTTTTGTGGTTGGATATCAAACTTTCCATTTAGCCCTGGTCTTTTCTTTGCAAATACCTGGAATTCTTCAATTTTGTTGAATGCCCATACTTCCCCCTGGAAATATATAGTCGATTTTGATGGGTAGTTGATCCGTGGTTGCAGGCCCAGCTCTCTTGCCTTTCTGAATATTGTATTCCAAGCCTTACGGTCTTTTAGCGTGGAGGCTGCCAGATCCTGTGTGATCCTGATTGGTGCTCCTTGATATTTGAATTGTCTCTTTCTGGCTTCTTGTAAGATTCTTTCCTTTGCTTGGAAACTCTTGAATTTGGCAATAATATTTCTAACCGATTTCTTCTCTGGGTTGAATGTAGTGGGTGTTCTATGAATCCTTTCAATGCCTATATTGCCCTCTTGTTGTAGGACTTCAGGGCAATTTTGCTGAATTATTTCTGTTAGTATGGAGTCCAGGTTTCTTATAATTTCTGGTTTTTCTGGAAGACCAATTATTCTCACGTTGTCTCTTCTAGACCGGTTTTCTTGGTCTGTCACTCTCTCATTGAGATATTTCATGTTTCCTTCTATTTTTTCAGTCTTTTGACTTTGTTTTATTTGTTCTTGTTGTCTTGAGAGATCATTAGCTTCTAGCTGCTCAATTCTAGCCTTTAGGGACTGGTTTTCAGCTATAATCTTTCGGTTTTCGGCTATGATCTTTTGGTTTTCGGCTATAATCTTCTGGTTTTTGGCTATAAGCTTCTGGTATTCCTTTTCAATCTGGTCATTTCTGGTGTTTAATTTGCTTATCAGTTCATTTGGTTTCTGAGCCTCACTTTCCAGTTGCAAGATTCTACCTTTTAAACTGTTATTTTCTTGCCAGATCTCTTCCATTTTCCTCAAAATCTCAGTTTTGAACTCTTCCATAGCTTGTGAGGAGTTTTCCTTATTTGAGGAGGGTCCAGATACTTGTTTGTTCTACTCCTCTGTTTGCTCTATTGTCTGGATTTTCTCTGTGTAAAAGTTGTGGAGTGTTAAAGCCTTCTTTTTCTTGTTGTTAATCTTTCTCTTCTGAACTTCCTGAGACTGGGTAGCCATCATTAGCCCAGCAGCTTCTCAGGTTTATCCTTGCGCTCAGGGTCTGTCCGCGGTCAAGCCCCCTGGTGGATCCCCTTGCTTGATCCTCTGCCAGAGGTTTTTTTACAAGTCTCAGGGCTCTGCTTCCACAGTCGTACACCCGTCCATGCTGGTTCCCCACTCAGGGTTTCAGAGCTTTAGGTTGTGGCTGTGTCTGCCTCCACCCATGCCTCCGCGGAGCCTGAGCTCTGAGTCCGCCTGAGCTCTGCTCCCGCGCTCTGCGCCCTAAGCCTGCGTTCAGATTTCGGGTGCGTTCTTTGGCTTTTTGGGGTCCCAAATCTTGCTGCTCTCAGGAACAGGCCCCGGAGCTGCCAATGACTTGATGGGTGCCCCAAACTTGCTCTATTTCTTTTTAGCTGGCTTCGGTGCTATAGGTGTTGTGTGTGGAGGGGATGGGGGTGGGGTGGTTGCTCAGCCTGCGATTTAGTGAGAGCTGTTTCACCCCTTTATAGCATGGAAATGCCTCGATTCCAAGTACCTTCCACGCTGTGCCCTGTTGTCGGGTTCCTCCATTCGTCTGGACTTGTTTTTATGTCCCCTTGAGGAGTTTTGTGTTTTTTGGTCAGGAGAGGTTAAGAGCTGCTTCTTACTCTGCCGCCATCTTAACCCGGAACCTGGCTGCCATTTCTTTACACCCCCACGCTTTCCCATTTTTCACATATCATTTTCCTCAATCAGCAATTGTATTCAAGCCAAGACTTTATGGAAATATGGAGTCTGTCCATGGTTACACCCTTTGATATCTGATCATTGTGAAGCTATAATCCAGAAAAACATGAGAAAGTTAAGACATGATGCAAGGACAGAGGTTTAGAGAAAGGCATGGAAGAAAAGGGGCAAGGAAAATTTTCCTTAATTGACTGGTCTTTTTCTCTAGCCTGGACAATGAGATCGGCTCAGAGGGGCCAAATATAGAATCTCAAAGGGAGTAAAACCAGAAGAAACAAATTTTGAACAAGAAGAAAAGTTAAGCCTTAAAAAGGGACACTGTACTTATAACAGCATGGTGGACTCAGACTTGGGAAGGGCCAAAATGGTCATTTAGACTATGTGGGAGTTACAGGGTCATTAACCTATCAAGAAGCAAGTAGCTGGAGGAGTCCCTTTAAACCATCTATGACAGAACTATTTAGTTAAAAAAATGAATGTTAGCTGGGACAGCTGGGTTATCTGGGAAATAGACTTTTCTCTCACTTAATTTTAAATTTTCTCTCTACCAAAAAGAGCCTTTGTATAAACTCTCTGTTGCATAGTAGAGTTCCATAGCACAGTGGATAGAGTGCCAGGCCTAGAATCAGGAGGATCTGGGTTCAAATTTGACCTCAGACACTTTGTAGCTTTATGACCCTGGGCAAGTCCTGTAACTCCAGTTGCCTATTCCTTACTGCTCTTCTGCCTTGGAACCAACACTTAATATTAATTCAAAGACAGATGGTAAGGGCTTAAAAGAATGTTAGAAATTGTTTTTACATGTAATTGGGAAAAATTTATTTTAGAGTAGAAGAACTATTTTAGACATAGGACTCATCTTCTTAAACCTGGAATCCCTATTTCAAATAAATTCATTTGAAAGAAATAAGCAACACACACAAAGAGCTGGTATTAGCATGTGAGGTTTGGAATTGGAGAAGCTGTGTTCAAATCTCAGCTCTGGTAGATACTTAGTTTTGTTACCTTGAACAATCATCTCACTGTACTACAGCTTCCTCATCTGTAAAATGGGAGGGATAAATTGGATGTCCTTTAAAAGCTATAATCCTCTGAACTGGGATCCTAGGAATTAGAATGAAGACAGCAATAGAGATTCCCTAGTCCAACCCCCTTACTCTACAGATGAGAAAACTGAGGTCCAGAGGGTTTGACAGTGATTTGCCCTAGTTCAAATAAATTGTAGCACATCTTGCACCTAAAACTCATCCTTTGACTCTGCTCCATCATGCTTCCTCTCAAGAGATAAAAGGGAAAAACTGGGAGCCATTGGTCTTGAGACAGATCTCCAGTTTTATACCTGACTTCCTCCTCAACACTGAGACTCCTCCCTCACTGAATTTTACTTTTTGTCTGCCAAGGGGCTCTTGTTTAAACATCCTACTCCATAGACGTGTCATTATTATTTATGAGCATTTATACACAACACATTATACTTTCAAAATGCTTCATAATCCCTAATTAGCTACTCAACCTAAAACTCTAGTGTGGCAGGTCAGCAGCATCAGTTCCATTTTATAGATGAGAAAACTGAGTCTGTGGTTCATTTAAAGGCTTGCCCAAAGTTACATAGCAAACCAAAGCGCAGAGAGAAGATTGGAATTCAAGAATTCTTGATTCCTGGCCAGTGTGCCAGATGAAAAGGCTTTATGTGCATTTTGAGATCCTGGAAGGGGAAGAGATGCCAATGATTATGAGAGTTGGAAGAAATCCAACTAAATTCAATTTGAATCAACATAATTTATTAATCCCTGCTGTGTACAGGGCAATATATCAGGTATTAGAGAGGCAAGGAAAAAATGGACAAATATCTTCTCTCAAGGTATTTGCATCCTATTGGGGAAGAAGCTATGAAAATAGGACAAGTAGATGAGGAGATATGAGTTTGTAGACCTTAGAGCTGGAATGAATCTTTGAGATCATCTAAGCTAACTCCCTCACTTGAAAGATGAGGAAGCTGAGGGCCAGAGATTGGAAATGATTTCCCCACTCTAACACAGTAGTAAATATCAGAGCCGGGATTCAATTCAACAAATATTTATTAAATTTCTCCTCTGTTCCAGACACTGTGCTAAATGCTGGGGATGCAAAAAAAAAAAAAAAAAAAAAAAAAAAAAAAAAGGCAATACCTACCCTCAGAGAGCTTACAATCTAATGGATTCAAACTCAAGTTTTCTGATTACAAATTTATCAGTCTTTCTAGTACCTTAGACTGAGGAGAAAATGGGAAGAACCCAGAGGAGGAAACAAATAAAACTATCTTACATTTTTTCCTTCAACATGGGGATCTCAATAAATCTAAACAACATCATTCCTACATGGTTTTTAAACATGATTGCAGAGAATGTCCTACACCATATCACCTGAAGGCACATCGCCTGCACATGGGTCCATCAGCTAAGCTACCCTTGCTTCTAGGCACTCAGTGGAGCCACCTATATTCAACAGCCTCATTCTAAATATATTGTTTATAACAATATATTTAATTCCACTAGTCAGTGGAAGATGCAACAAGTTTAAAGAAAATGCATTGAATGAAAGAGCAGAGCAAGAAAAGTGATGATGGAATATTTTTCTCAAACCAGGACTGTACATTTTCACATTTACACACATTATCAGTGAGAAGAATGGTCCTGTAGCCTGAGCACATGCCCAGAGGAGAAGCAACTCACTTCTTTAATGCATGTTGGGTTCTTGATGTCTTTGGGGGATGACATTGTTCTGTTCTTCCACGTCTCAAGATATCTCAAGGTGGCTGTTAGAAGTTCCTCCCCAGTTATCTTATGGAAGCTGCTCGGTACATAGGATCTGCTGGGCATTACTTTCCTGGTGTCACAATATACAAGGGGTACGTGGTTGTATTGGAGTCTTCAGTTGAGGGAATACGTATTCCCTATGAGAGAAGTGTGCTATTGGACACTGCTCCCTTTTAGCTGAGGGTTTATTGGTTTAAGCTTCAGTCTATTCAGTGAGAAAAACAAGCACTAGATATCATTTTAGGGAAAAGCTCTCATCTACTTTTTTTCCCAATTAGAATTTTTTTCAATAATTTTTTTCAAAAATTTTTTCGATGATTTCTCAAATCTTAGCCTCCAGAGATCTAACTTTTAGGGGAACATACATAAAGCATCCAGCTAAGTAGAGCCCTAACTCATTGAATGTGTTCTTAACCTATTTCCTCCTGTCCTACAAGATCAATGTCTCTGACCCAAAGATCCATCTGATTTGGGGCTAAATTTTCCTTAACAATATTGCTTAATCCTTTATGGAAATTTTGCACCTTTAATACTCATTGCAGCAGAGGAGGAGTTTTGCTAAAGAAGTTCACAAAAGCAGTGTGGTCCTGGGGTCCCTATGGTTTTCATAAGCATCCCCTCCTCCCCCTCAAGATCCTCTGGGTCTTCTGTAAAAAGGAAAGAGGTTAAAGAGTCACGAAAACAACGAAACCCACAAAAATGAGTGGAGCCTCTGGAGACAACACCTTCCACCTCAGTCTTTTGTTCCAAATTCCTGCCTTTTAAAAGCACATGTTGGCTATTGATAAGCCTCTCAGATTTTCCTGAACCACCTTATGGCAAATAAAGGTAATCTTGATGTTCCTCACTCATTTACACTTAATGCCTTAATCTGCTTATTTTTAAAGACTTTAAAAACATATCCAAGATGGGTGTTGAGCCTCTTCTTTTTAATTTCTCAGTATAATTATGTCGGCCCAGGAGATTAGAGCTGAATCCTCAAATGAAATTGGAGTCTCCTCACAAAGGTCAAATTCAGTTCTGAATCTCGAGATAGAATCTTCCCAAATTCCACATGGAATAAACTTAGTTCACTTTCTGTTCAACCTCAGGTTTTCTTTCAAAGGGAAAGATTTGAGATCCTGGAAATGGGGGGTGATGGTTTAAAGCAAATGTGTGTGTATATATACACACACACAGACACACAGACACACAGACACACACACACACACACATATATATATATATATATATGTGTGTAAAATTAAGTTCTTTTCCACTCATTTTTTGAACAATGCTTATAGTGTGAGCAAAATAACGACTTGTCCTCTAATCAGTGGTTTTCTTACTTGCTCATTCTGTCATCGTGGTCATGGCTTCTGTTCCCTTCATGGCAATGAATCATATGATTAGTTGACTTCGAGAAAGACAGCAAATAGAAAACAAACCTATTTTTACAATTTTCAAAGGCACCGAGAACACTTAAGCACAACACACACAGTAAACCATAGGTCTTTTCATTAACCACATTATGTGGAAGGGAATGGTCACTTAAAAAAAAAACTTTTCTGAGGCTGAACCATTTTGTTCCAGAGCTGCTGACTTTTGCACTGTTGAAGGCCACGGACCACACAGGCAGGCTAGCGAGGCCAGAGGACATCCCTAAGATGGTGAGTTGTGTATAGCAAAGGAAAAGGGTTCTCAGAATTAAAGTTTCCTCCACAAAAAAATGGCACAGGATGGGGCGGGGTGGTAGGATGATAGTTCTAATATATTAGAGCCAGTAAAGGGCCTAGAGGTCATATGTCCCAGGCCCTTCATCATAAACATGAGGAAACTAGATCTACAAAATGAGTAGAAAGAGTAGAAACTAAGTCTTACAATCCAATGATGTTTCTATCAGACCTCACTCTCTGAGGAGGTGAGGTTAGGGATGACTACAAATGCCTAAATAATTGTGACAAAAATAATTTGCATGCTTTGGTTATTAGTAGTCTAACTTACTGAGTGATTGAATGAATAAAGGTAAAATCTTTGATTGAGGGCTCATTATATGCCAAGCACACATGGAGAGGAGGGAAGGGTGGGAAGTAATAGGGATGGTGAATGGAATTTTAGGTTATTCCAAAGATGTCCTTTTTAGTAGCAATGATTGTGCCACTTTGAGTACTATTCTCAGAGAAAAGATAGGGAAAGTGAGGAGTAGGAGGTAAGCAGGAGAAATAGTGCAGGGATATTTCCAGGGTCAAGCATGGTTGTGGGGCTGTGTTGGGCTAGAAACACAGTCTGGACAGCACAGCAATGGAAGAGGAGTGGCTTAGCTTCTCCTGGAGGTGACTATCAAACGTTTTGGTCTCATAACCTTATGAGTAAAAACGTTTTTGAGTACTCCCTCTAATATGTATATATTTAATTTGTTGTAAATTATACACATGCATGGTATGAATACTATAAAAGTTATACAAAATAGACATTTAAAATGGATTGCATACAATTTTTTTTCATCTTAGTATTAATAGGGAGCCTCCAGGTTTTGTTAAATAGAGCTGTGGCATAGTTAGCCCTTTGTTTTAGGAATATCATTTTGGTAGCTCTGTGGAGGATAGATTGGAAAAAGGAGATAATTTGAGTCCAGGAGACAAAAGAAGATACAGCTATGGTCTAAGAGGAAAGTGATGAAGGCCTGAATTAGAGTAGTGGTCATGGTGTGAAAAAATCTTTATAGAGAAGGGAGGATAAGAGAGGTGATGGGCAATGCTTAAACTTTACTCTCATCATAACTGTCTCAGAGAGGGAAAACATATATACTCATAGGGGTAGAGAATGATATCTTACCCTACAGAGAAGTAAAAGGGGAATAAGACAAGGGAAGGAGGAGGTAATTGGAAGGAGGGAGAAGTGGGGGAGTGATAAAAAGTAAAATATTGGTGAGGAGGAACAGAGTGAAAGGGAACAAAGCAGGATCTAAAGGGGAAAGAAAGATGGAGGGCAATACACAGTTAGTAATCATAACTCTGAATGTGAATGGGATGAACTCACCCATGAAATGGAAGCATATAGCAGAGTGGATTAAAAACCAGAATCCTACTCATATGTTGTTTACAAGAAACATATTTTAGGTAGTGTGACACATACAGATTAAAGGTAGAAGGCTGGGGCAGAATTTATTATGCATCATCAAAAGTTAAAAAAAAAAAGCAGAAGTAGCAATCATGATACCAGACATAGCTAAAGGGTAGTGAATAAATAGGAGGCATATTTAAGAGATGTTAGAGAGATCATACCAAGAGTTGACATTTGATTGGATAAGTGAGTTAAGAGATAGTGAGGAGTTTATAATGACATGGGTTGTGAACCAGGGTTACTGGGAGAATGGTTGTGTTCTTAAATGAAATAGTGAGTTCAGAAAGGGAAAGGAGGTCTGGTTTTGAGGGGAGGGGAAAATGTGATGAGATCAAAATACAGATTATAATCCATTCATGGGTACTGATCCAGTGTAGCTCACTCTGTTCCTCCTGAAATAAAAATGAGAGTGGGATTTTACTTACCAGCCACTCCTGGGGAGCACAGAGTCCACTGAGATGTACCTATTATAGTTATTTAGCTGCTATATGGGAGCAAGGTAGGAGTATACAGGGGGAATTATACCTGTGCAACTTCTGGGACAGTTTTCTGGGTTTGGGTTAGGTTTTTACTGCCTTGAGGAATCATTGCCAGGAACATAATGTGAGATAGTAGGAACTTACAGAGCCATAGGCACAGTGGATGAATCACTGGACATAGAGTCAGGAAGACTCTGCCTCAGTTTCCTCACAATAATAACACCTAATTTCCAGGGTTCTTGTGAGGATCAAATGAGCTAATATTTGTAAATCCTTTAGCATAGTTCTTGGCACATAGTAGGTGTCATACAAATGCTCTTTTCCTTGATTGGAGGGGATGGAGTAGGGGAAGTATCCATAGACTGATAATGGGAGAAGGGAAAATGGAATTTGTAGAAATAAGTACCATGACTGGCTATCAAAATAATGACTGGATGCAACCCTTCTTCCCACCCTCTTATTGGTTACCCCTTTGTATCATGTCATGCCTCCTTTGCAATAACTCACATATCACCTTGGACAAGCCATGCCCACTGTATGCAAAACCAAACATATTGAACAGTAAATATTTGTTAAATAACATTTGAATTATTCTCAGTTTCTATTTTTTCAGCTATAACATATGCTCTCTTCTTCTTAGAGTATGATATAATAATAATAGCTATTATTTATATAATACATACTGTGTGCCAAGCACTGTGCTAAGTACTTACAATTATTATCTTATTTAGTCCTCATAACTCTGCAAAGTAGTTGCTTTTATTATCCCCTTTACAAATGAGAAAATTGAGACAAACAGAAATTGCCAATAGACAAAAGAATAGAAAGATAAAACTTTGGATTCCACATAACCAATGAGCATTTGTCAAGTGCTTATTTATATCTATCTATAAGAAAGATCACTTTCTAAGGAGCCACATTTGAATCCCATAGGATTATTCACCCATCTTGAGAAAACAGAAGCTAGAATACAATTCACAGAAAATCAAGGGGAAGGAGGCTTCAGCCAGACTCTTCTATTGAAGTCACTAAGAATAATGTTCAAGATAAAATTAATCTTTCAATCCTGTGGAATATTTTGAAGCATTCTATAATAAAAAACCAATCCCTTTTTAGCCAAAACAGTAAAAAAAACCAAATCTGCAAGTAATTCCTGGAAAGACTGAATCCATTCAGAAATTTGACATACAAATCAATAATGAAATCCAAGTATATATAGAACTTAGTCTTGAAGTTTTGAATCACTAAGTCACCAAAAAAGAAGAATAATTGTAAATGTGAAAGGGGATAAGCAAAACAATCACTCATTCGATCCACATACATTTATTAAGTGCTTAGTATATGGCAAGCATTGTACATCTAACTGGTGATACAAAGACATAAATGGATTAACTCTCATTTTCAAGGAACTAATGTTTTATAGAAGCAAAAAATATATAGCTTGACACAAAGTACAAACAAAATGTATAAAAAGGAATAGCTAGGTGGCTTAAGAGGATAGAGATCCAGGCCTGGACATCGGTGTTCATAGGTTCAAATCTGGCTTCAGACACTTTGGGTACAGTTGCCTAGCCCTTACCACTCTTCTACCTTGGAATTAACAGTTAGTATCAATTCTTAGGCAGAAGGTAAGGGTTTTTATAAAGTATAAAAGATATTAAAAAAAAGGTTCATGAGGGAAGGGAGGCAATAACTTCTCAGGGAATCGAGAATTGTATGTCAAAGATGGTATTTGAGCTTTGAAGATTAAGGATTGGACTGGAGGAGGATAAGGAAGAGCTACATTCTATGCACATGGGGACATCCTTTTGCCATAGCATTGCAATGGGAAATGGATGATAATGAATGAAAGAAAGAAAAACAGAAAGAAGGTTAGTTTAGTTGAGCCAAAGGGGAATAATGTGTAACAACAATCTCTCTCTCTCTCTCTCTCTCTCTCTCTCTCTCTCTCTCTCTCTCTCTCTCTCTCTCTCCACACACACACATACACACACATACATACATCACCCCCCTTTGGTTCAACCAGACTAGACTTCTGCTTTTTTGTTCTCTTCTGTTTTTTACCAAGAAATAACTTCATAGGGAGCAATGTATATATTATTCTGATATTATACATTACCCTTCACATACTCTTTGTTCCTGCCAAACTGTATGGAAAGATAGTTCAAAGCCAGGTTGGGAAGGACTTTAAATTTTAAACAGAAGAATTAATATTTGATGCAAATTTCCTGTTGGGAACCACTGAAGTTTATTGAGCAAGGAGGTGACATAAATCATAACTGCTTTAGTAATATCACTTTGATGGTTGTGTAAAGGATGGATTGGAGAGAAGAGAGACTTGAAGTTGTAGGAATAGATATTGTTAGCTGAAATTTTCTTAAGGGGTAGGGGTCCAGACCTAGGTTTGAGATTTATCATAACTATTGCTCCATAGGTTTGGGGAAGTTTTTTTGAACAATTTTCTCAAAGGGAGTGGGAGTGGCATTCGTATGCAAAAAATACAGTAATTACAAATAATTTTTGGTCTATTCATTAAAATAGACTAATCAGGTTTCTTGGATTCAGAACAGCCTCTCAATCAGTTTGAGCTAGAGGGATTTTTTTATTTCCTATTATGGGTTAAGAGGCATAGGATTTTGACCTATGATTAGAAACTATTGTGTCTAATCTTCTCATTTTATTGATGAGGAACCTGATAATCAGAGAGGATGATAAATTGAACTGTTATCCTATGGGTAGTAAGTAGCAAAGCTGAAATTGAAATTTGGGTTCTTCCTATTACAATAGTTATATATTTATATTCCTTGATAGAATGGAATAAATAAATCTGATTTCTGATTTGTGGTTGGGGAAGAAAGACTGGCAGATGTAGTCTCCCCTTGACTTTCTGTTTTTCTGTCCCCATCGGCAGATTGTCATTTGGTGGGGTTATCCTTCAGAGCAAGGCTGCTGCTTGGTTTTGGGGCTTCCTGTGACCAGTCTTTTAGAATGAGGTTTCTCTCTCTCTTTTTTCATTCCATACTATTTCCAATTTAATGGGTTCAAATTGTCCAAATTCAGTTTCAAAACAGTGATATTTCAAAACACATATATTTCAACTCCACAAATCCCTACCTCCAAGACTCTAAATCATACATTTCTTTTTTAATTTAATTTTCTTATTTACACATAGAAACAATTTTTGACAATTGTTTTCTTACATTCGATGATTCAAATTCTCTCCCTCTCCCCCTCCCAAGCAGGTAAATAATTTGGTATAAGTTATAGCTGTGCTTTCATGCAATTCATATTTCCATATTCTTCATGGCACTACACAACACACAAATCACACATACAATAAAAAACTCATGAAAGAAATATAGTGGAAGATGGGTGCTTTGATCTGTAATCAACTCCAACAGTTTCTTTTTTGGTTATAGATAGCATTTTTTATCATGGATCCCCTGAGATTATCTTGGAACCTTGTTTTGTTGATTGAGTTTAGCCTTTCATAGTTGATCATCATACAGTATTTCTTTTCCTATATATATTGTTCTCCTGGTTCTGCTCACTTCACTTTGTATCAGTTCATATAAGTCTTTCTAGATTTTTCTGCACTCATCCTGTTGATCATTTCTTATGCTGTCATAGTTTTTGCATTACAAAAACATACCACAATTTTTTCAGTCATTCCTCAACTGATGGACAACTCGTCATTTTCTGATTCTTTGCCACTACAAAAAAGAGATGTTAAAAATATCTTTGAAGTAGATCCTTTATCTCATTTCTGAGCTCTTTGAGATACAGACTCAGTAATGTGAGTCAAAGGGTATGCATAGTTTTATGGCCCTTTGGGTGTGGTTCCATATCACTCTCCAGAATGATTGGATCAGTTCACAGGTCCACCAATAGTGTATTAGTGTCCCAATTTTCCTACATCCCCTCCAACATTTGTCATTTTCATTCTTGGTTATATTAGCCACTCTGATAGGTGTGAGGTGGTACTTCAGAATTGTTTTAATTGGCATTTCTTTAATCCATAGTGATTTGGGGCATTTTTCCATATGACTATAGATAGTCTTACTTTCTTCCTCTGAAGATTACTTGTTCATATCATTTGAATATTTATCATTTGGGGAATGCTTTGTATTTTTGTAAATTTGCCTCAGTTCTCTAAATATTTGAGAAATGAGACCTTTGTCAGAGACACTTGCTATAAAATTTCCCGCCCTCCAATTTGTTGTTTCTCTTCTAATCTTGGTTGCATTAGTTTTGTTTGTGCAAAACCTTATTAATTTAATGTAATCAAATCATCTGTTTCGTTTTTTAAAATCTTCTCTGTCTTGTTTGATCATAAATTATTTCTTTATCCATAAGTCTCAAAGGTAGTGTTGTTTCTCTTACCAGTTGTTTTCAACAACATTTTCACTTGTTATTAAAAATGAATTCTCTAGCCTCTGTCCTGCTGGCATACAAAGGGACTGAGCATTTAGGCATTGTGAAATATCACTAATCTACCAGTGAGTTCCCAGAAAATTGCATAGGAAGTATGGGAGCAGATGATCTCTACCTAGCCTTCCTGTCACTTTGGCCAAGATCCCTGTCTTCCTTTTGAAAAGAAGTTTGCTTAGTTGCCTCCAACTGCAGCAAGAGAGGTAGCTATGACAAATCCAGCCTCAGGCACTTCCTAGCAGTGTGACTCTGGGCAAGTCACTTAACCTTTGTTTGCCTGATAAAAGAATCTACTACATCCATTGGAGATTCCAATATCCTTGCCACGAAAACTCCATGGATAGCTGTGGTCTGTGGTCCATAGGGTCGGGAAGAATCAGACACAACTGAACTATTGAACAAAACAACTGCAATAACTTAGTAACTCTGAGGGATTAAAAACATTGAAGGCATCATGCCTTTCCTCAACAATCTTGCATATTTAAAGCATCTAAAGTATGTGAACAAGCAAATGGCAAGGGCTTTTGTACTGTTCTTTTGCATCTTATATCACATTTATCTATGCACTTGTCTTAGCTTACCCTCCTGGATTGTAAGCTCCTTGAGGAGAGAGACCTTTATTTTTTAGCTTTTCATGTTGCTGAATTGCTATGTTTCAGGTGCTTAATAAATGCTTTCCCATTAAATAAATGTAGATGACACTGTAATCTATTCTGGAAGAGCATAAACCACAGGAATGATCAATGTCTGAGTTGGGAGGGGTCTTTGAGATCATCTAATTTTACATATGGGAAAACTGAGATCCAGACAGACAAAGTGATTTGTTCAAGTCCTGGAGTAAGTTAGTAGCTGAGCTGGGACCAGAATCCAGAAACTTTGACTTCTGGGTTGAAGAGGACCGGCAGTAAGTGATTATTTCTTAGATTTCCAAGTAAACTATGGTCTTCTCACGAAGCAATGCCAGGTGGGCTTCCATGTCACTTTCCCCATTGTGTGCATTTGAATCACCTCAATGTTTCCAAGAAGCCGTCACTCAATACTTGTTTCATCCCTCCACCCTTATCCCCAGCCCCTTCCTATGGAATTCATGGACAGGACAGAAGGAGGGAAATGAGAAAACTCCTACATGAGGTTCCCACTTGAGCCACATTTCATTGTTTATCTGTTTTAAAAATGATGACAGGGTCCATGCCCAAATTCTTTTCCAACCTCCTCATTTTCTCCCCTTAAACATATTGCTTTTTTAAAATAATATTTCTCCCCAATTACATGTAAAAACAATTTTTCACATTGAAAAAAATTATGAATATCAAATTCTCTCCTTTCCTTCCACCCTCTCTCTTTCATTCCCTTCCATACCTCCCCACTTTCTGAGATGGTAAGTAATCTGATATAAATTGTACATGATCATAAACATATTGCTCTAAACAAAAACCTGCTATATATTATTTCTTAGGTGGTTCTGCATGGAACTAGCATCAACAGAAAAAGCCATACACTAAGAGAAATAAAAAAGACAGGTTAATTTTTTTTCCATGAAAAAAATTTTTAATTTTTCCATGAAAAGTAAACATCACACATACTCATAGTTGTATAACAGATGCTATGGTAGTAGATGGTATTATGAAAAGAAAAAAGAATGAAACCTTTTATGGAATTATAGGCCATCCCTCTTGATTATGCTACCTCACATAGAGGCTCTGCTCTATTTCCCTTGGACTTGACCCATGGAACTTGGCCACCTTGTCATGGGGGAAGCTCTTACCAACAGCCCTGCCCTCAAATTCTATAAATACAGTGCTTGACCCCACCTGAATCTGGACACGAAAATTCTGAATGAATATGTGTGGGGAAATATCTCTGTAACTCCTTATGTTAAAAATATGTTTTGGATGTTTGTTGTTTTTCTCTGAACCTGCTTTTCTCAGATATACACAGGCATATGCAAATACTCATCCCTCTGAAAGGGGAGGCAGAGGAAAGAGTGAAGAATTGGAACTGAGGGCTTGATTTCAAATGCTGGTTCTGCCACTCTCTTCTTGTATGACTGACCCTAGGCAAGTTACTCTGGGACCTTAATAACCTTCACTGTAAAATTAGGAAGTTGGACTAGATGAGTTTAAAGGTTCCTTCAATGACTAAATTCATGATGAATGTTCACAATATGTAAACTTACAAAATGTGAAAGTAAGCTCTATAGATGGAGAATCCTAAAATATTTTCCTGTGCAGGGAACTATGGATTATTTTTTTAAAGGAATATAGTACAAGGGGATTTTTTTAAAAAGGAGGGAATGGTACAAGGGTTGGTGAGTGAGATTCCATAATAAATTATTGGAACTCTTTTTTTTTTGTTTTTGTTTTTTAAAGAATATTCTAAAATTCATCTGGGAACACAGTGGGTATTTTTTTAACAGATGAAATCCAGAGATTAGAACCAGTCCTTGCTACAGGTGCACTTGACATCCTAGCTTGAATTTGCAGAAGT
This sequence comes from Gracilinanus agilis, assembly GCF_016433145.1. NCBI lineage: Eukaryota > Metazoa > Chordata > Mammalia > Didelphimorphia > Didelphidae > Gracilinanus > Gracilinanus agilis. The sequence continues at coordinate 128,806,325 of NC_058135.1, forward strand.
TTTAAAAGTTTCCCTGAACCTATGCTGAAGTCTTGGCAAGAACTTGAGGTCTCAGGTTGCACTGAGAATATTTTATCCAGCTTTCATTTCTTTTCAAAAGAAAGGACCCTTTATCAACAAAATCATTTGATCAGGTGCCTAATGCTTATGCTTTCTCCAGAGAAACTCATCAACTCTGGATGGAAAATAGATAGGCTCCACAATTAACTTGGCTTGTACCTTCTTCTGATGACAGGGCTAGATTTAAAGGGGATGAAAGCAAATTTAGTAGGAGCCAGCCCCAAAGCACAACAAGGTCACATAGGTGAGATGGGAATCCTTAGAAGATTAACTGAAAAAGACCTGTGGCTATAAAAGGCTGGGTCTGGATCAGATCTGGGTTGAAATGGATTTCTAATCTCTGGAAATCACAGTTCCTACTCCAAGGCTGCAAACTTTGTGGCTGTGAAACCCCATGGGGGAAAAGTCTGTGTGGCCTGATTTTGACTTGGAATTTAAAAAAGAAATGTCAAGGTGAAGGGTCAGAAGAAGATGGTCTGATGCCTAAAAAAATCCACTAATTAAAATAGATTTTAAAAAGTTTCCTCCTAGGCAATTCTTCTAAGTAGAGTTTATGCTCATTCTTTCCTTTTTAAGAGGAAAAAAAGATGTGTCTGGCCTCCTGGGCATTCTGTTTAGGTGTCATCATCTTATCAGGATTCTAGAGACAGATTGTGTCTCATGCCTTGTAAGTCAGAGGTTCTTTGGAAGCCCTACATCTGAGTAGGGAATGACTTTTCCCTTTTACCACCCACATTATGTTATGAATAACATCAGGTATTTTAAATGCTCTGGCATAGTTTGCAAATAAAAAGTCGATCCTAAAAACACAATTATCGTTATTTATTTTGAAATTGACACTCATATTTTTAAGACTTAATGCTGAGTTTTATCTGTGCATCTTAAAAATCCAATGCATACATGGTTTGGCCCCTAAATGTCTCTTTACTCTGTTTTCTACTCCCCCAACCTCTGCTCTTTCCACTTTTTTTTGAAGCAAAAAAAAAGTGAAGAAAAAATAGGACCAGAAAAAGAAATCAACTGAGGAATTTTGTTTATTATGATTGGACAGCTGCTGTTGGTCTAGCAAGGATTATTTTATGTTTTATTTTGATTGAAGAGATATCAGTCTGCCAACCATAATTTTTGCAATTCAGCTTTTTAGGCAGAATGAGATGACTAAAAAAAAAGATGGTGATGTTCTGGAAGTGTTACATCTTGATTTTCCTTCTATTACATCATAAGTGATTGATTTGATACTTGATTTAATAAATTCTTATTTCCTTTTTTTTCTTTATCAGTTTGGCCTAAATCTACACATAGGACTAAGTTTATGAAATCAGCTAGAATGACCAAATTCTACCAGATTAAGGAAGGAGGAGATTCTGAGGAACACTTTTGGGGGAGTTTTCACCTGATATTTTTAGGTCTTCTATCGGTTATTAATTTTGATTTCATTCAACTTTGTGCATCTTTTCACCTGTTTCTATGACTGCTATTTTTTTAGAAGGGCACCATTTTTGATGATTCTTTAGAAAAGGCTGAAATATCATGTCTTAGTTCCTGAGCTTTTAGGTCTTGTGCCAAAGATACAGGTTTTATTCTCATACATCTGGTTGGAGTTTAACATTAAAGCTTGGCATTATGGCAGACTCCTAAAGACCACAAGGGCAGACATATATCTCATGTAACTTAGTCTGAAGAATACATACTTGGCCATGGGGATTCCATTTTTATGAACCAGATGCTCTTAATTCCTGAAGTGCTAAAGGACACATGTGGCGTCTTACATCTATTTTAGGAAGTGGGCTGGTTTAAGGATGATAAATAGAAATAGTCCAATGATGATATGGTCAAAGATATACTACGTTTTCAAGAATCTTTCTGTGAAGGGATGTTAGAGGAACTGAAGAAGGTTTTGCCATATAGTTGTAGGATTTCCAAAGAATAATACGATAATATAACCATAGAATTTGAAGGAATCTTTACAGTTCATCTGGGTCAATCCTCTTATTTTACAGTTGAAGAAACTATAGCATAGAGATATTAAATTACTTACATATGGATATATTGATAGAAGATAGCATAGCTCTTAAAAGTCTTTCAGTCATTTTCAAAGCCACATATTTTATGTTGAAGGATGCAGGTCTTACTCTAGAGATTAATTCATTTATTTGTTCAAATAATATGTTTAGATCTCTTTACCCAAGTGCATTTTATTTCCTTCATCAACAATGTGTAAAGTGGTCTTCTATTAGCCTAAAAGAAGAGTCTTTCAATATCTTCAAATGACTTGGACATTAAAGTGATTAAAGGTTCATCATTAAAGGTTGAAAGAACTATGGATGATTGTTTGAAGAAGAGAAGAATATTATGAAATGGATCTTCAAGTAGCTGAAAGACTATCATGTCAATTACTGGTATTTTTCTATAGTCTTCTCATGAAGATATGGGACTAATCATGACCAGTGGTTTTTTAAAAATCCATTTCTTTTCTTCCCCTTCAACCTTTCCCCCACCTATCTTTTCTTTTTAGAATCAATAGAGCTATGAGAATGTGAGGTGTTTCTGATGGTAGTCTGTTTGCTTTTTCTCTTCATAATAACTTTAATGCAACATGGACAAGGTCCTATGAAATGAAGTTGCTTAGTGCCTTTGAATGCATGAGAAAATCAACCTGAACAAGTCCTTCATTTGACTTCTCTAGAAGAACCTGTGAATCATTATCTAGTGGAAGGAGAATGGAAGTTATAATACTGAATCAGAAATCAAGGAACTTGAATTCTGAACTTGGCTTTGTCATGTGCAACCTGGTTAACCTTGAGGAAATTACTGAAACACTCTGGGGCTCAATTACCTCATCTTCAAATTGAGGAGGATGGACCAAATGACTTATTAGGGCATTTTTAGTTCTAAACCTCTGATACTTCCATATGTCTGTTATTTCCTTAAATTTCCTGGGGTTTTTAAGAATTATAATGTCAATTTTGTTATACTCCATTTCTTTTGGTAATGTATTAACTTTCTGGTTATTAGACAATTGATTCATATTTGTAGACAGTTTACAAAGTGTAATTCTTTGTATTCTCCCTTACTTTTTCTTTTACTGTAGATATACAGGTATGTTACTATGTCATTTTTATTTTTTCTTGTTAACATTAAAATAAAAATTTCTACCATCTTAATAAACATTATTTTAATATCACAAAAATTCATTATTTTGCCTGTACAGATATTTCTTATGTCTTAGTGGACAGTTTTGGGAAGTTACTGTGGCCTATTGTACATACACATACACATATATACATATATATATATATATAGATATAGATATGTCTCTTTATTTCTCTGTCTCAGGCTCTCTCTCTCTGATCTCTCTCAGTTTCTCTCCCACCCCCTCTGAAGACATTCTCTGCTCTAGACACTTTTAGGTGGGTAATTGGCTCAGATTACCCTTGTTCATTTGTACCAGTGTTGACCATTTTCTAGCCACTCTATGGTTCCCAACGATAATAGTGTACATGACAAGAAGAGTTTGTCAATGCCCTCATTTCTGATGATGAGCATCTCTGAACTGAACTAGGCTGGCTTTTGGATGCTAGGAATACATGAGGCTTATACGTTAAAAATGATAATAGTACTTTTAGTGTAGGAATAAACAATATTATGTGAAGAAAGTTTTTTATGGTTTTTTAATGCTAGAGAAACTTAATTCTCAAAATGTTGGCTAGCTATATATTCATGCATATACACACATGTATATCACACATTAAGTCATAATCTTTTTTTAACCCTTACTTTACATCTTTGAATCGGTACTGTGCATTGGTTCCAAAGCAGAAGAATGTTAAGAGCTAGGCAGTGGGAGTTAAGTGACTTGCCCAGTCACACACATAAGAATTGTCTGAGGTCAAATTTGAACCCAGGACCTCCTGTCTCTAGGTCTGACTCTCAATCTACTGAGCCATCTAGCTTCCCACTACTAAATCTATTTTTGTACTTTATTATACCATGGAAAGGATCTTAATTTTTTTCTGTAAAGCACAAGATCTGGCAAGTTCTACCAGGCTGAAAAGTTCTCATGAACAGCCCCAGAGATAGACTGTCCACCTGTCATCTGAGTACCAATCTATATTACCTTGAATAGTCCCTTCACCAGAGAGCTAATTAACAGAGAATACTTGGGGTAAGGGAGAGACAGGAAATTCATGAAGACTTCTCTGAAACATAGATGTGAAATCCTTTAGATTAGATGATAAGATTTTAGAGTTGGAAGGAACCACAGAGGTAATGTGCTCAGTATGAAACTGAGCCTCCAAGGGACAAAGTGACATAATTGAGATCTAGCCAAGTGGGAATTTGAACCCAGAGCTTCTGATTTCAAATCTAGAACTCTCTCAATTATGATGTATTTTTTGGAGAGCTACTATGATCTGTATGAATGGGGAGAGTACTCAGACAGCTGAAATGATACATTCTTGAAACAGAAAATAGAAATATCTATAGCTAAAAGTGACATAAAGGACTATTTTATGCCTCTCTCTATATATGTATGTCTGGATATTTATGCATATATTAGAAGATTGTTAATATAATGAATCTTACTCTGGACTTAGAGTCAGGAAGACGTAAGTTTAATTCCTGCCTTGGATACTTACTATCTTTTTAAAACCAGAGAGTCATTTAATAAGTCTCGAATTCAGTTTCTGTAAACAAAGAAAGGAGGGAAGATAATAATAACATATCCCATAGGGTTATTGTGAGAATCCAATGAGATAATTGAAAAGCACTTTTTAAGTCTTAAGTTCATATATAAATGCTAGCTATTGTTTGTAACAAATGAATTTAGTAATAGCTTTTATATAAAAATGGCTTCCCTTTCCTAAGTTGTTTATATTTTACTTCAGATTGCTTTGATTTTTATGGAGAGACAATATGATGCAGTAGATGATGTGCTACCCTTGGAGGAAGGAAGATATGAGTTTAATCTCCACAGTCCTGAGTAAGCCATTTAACACTTCCTATCTTCTTTTCTCATCTATAAAATGGCAGAAATAATGCCTCTTACTTGAAGGCCCTTGCCTCATAGGATTGTTGTGAAGATCAAATTAGATAATGAAAGTTAAGCAAATTTATTACTTCTACTGGACTCGTCAATTATTTGTATTTCAATTTCAATTATATTTGAATTTATATGTATTTCAACGATATCCTCTTCATGAGGAGATTAATAAGGCTAACTAATTAATCTTCTTAAAAGATCCTTATTTGGTAGACACTAGAAGATTAGTTTGTAGAGCAAGAAACTACACATGATTTTTCAGAAGCATGTTGCTGGTTAGTGAGATCATTGAAGATGACTGCTAACTTATTAGCATTTACCCATGTAAATTCTCTGTTAGCTTCACTGTCTTTGACATCCTCTAGAATTCTTCTATAAGATATATGACCCATTTTGTATAAATAACAAGGAAGAGATACTGGGGGGAAGGGATTAGCACTCTTCTGAAAGCAGGTCATTTTTTCTATGGCAGAGAAACATGGTTCCATATGCCCAAAGGAAGTTAAAAGACTGTCTGCCCTTTGATCCAGCCATACCACTGCTGGGTTTATACCCTAAAGAGATAATAAGGAAAAAGACTTGTACAAAAATATTTATCGCTGCGCTTTTTGTGGTGACAAAAAATTGGAAAATGAGGGGATGTCCTTCAATTGGGGAATGGCTGAACAAATTGTGGTATCTGTTGGTGATGGAATACTATTGTGCTCAAAGGAATAATGAACTGGAGGAATTCCATGTGAACTGGAAAGACCTTCAGGAATTGATGCAGACCAAAGGAGCAGAACCAGGAGAACATTGTATACAGAGACTGAAACACTGTGGCACAATTAAACATAATAAACTTTCTACTAGCAGCAATGCAATGACCTAGGCCAATCCAGAGAGAGTTATGAGAAAGAACACTATCCACATTCAGAGGAAGAACTGTGGGAGTAGAAACACAGAAGAAAAACAACTGCCTGATCACATGGGTTGATGGGATATGATTGGGGATATAGACACTAAATGATCACCCTAGTGCAAATATCAATAATATGAAAAAAGTCTTGATCAATGACACATGTAAAACCCAGTGAAACTGCACATCAGCTATGTGAGGGGATGGGGGAGGGGAGGGAAAGAACATAAATCTTGTAACCATGTAAAAATATTCTAAATTAATTAAATAAAATTTTCCAAATTAAAAAAAGAAATGTAGTTCCCTCTGCAAGAGCACAAATAAAATTGCATTACTATTTTTACAAAGCAGTAACTACAACTTGCATAATTATTCTATTTTTTTAGACCATGGTCTAAATAATTCTTAAAAATTGCTACCTACTCCAAGCTAGCTTATAGATCATCAAGCACTAAATGCAGGATGTCAGATACACCATCAATTCTACCCTTTATTTTCTTATTAAATTTTGTAATTTATTAAAATGTTTAATGAAAACAAAATAAACATTCAATATAAATAACCAAGGTGGCTTAATCTCTATTTACACTGAAGTTAATTATTTTTTGTCATGATTTATTTTTTTCAATTTCAATTTATTTGTTATTTGTTACAATAAATTTCCCATGTATCTCCCTCTTGTCCTCTCTTCCATCTCTATACTTGTGAAGGCATCATTTAAGTATATAAAATATAAAAAATTATATCATATATATATAACTATATGTTATGTATATGTGACTATATTGTGCATGTTTCTATTTTATCAGTTCTTTTTCTGGAGGCAGACATCCAACGTTTTTCTTCAGACAATATTGTTGTTGTTGTATAGAGTAAAATGTTCTCTTGGTTCTGCTCATTTTGCTCTTCATAATTTCTTTTAGTTCTTTCCATGTTTTTTTCAAATTTAACCTGATCACCAATTCTTACTGTGCAATAATATTTCATCACAATCATGTATTATAATTTGTTTAGCCATTAATAAGGTTTGTTAAAGTTAATTAATTTTAAAATAGAGTATCAAAACACTTTTTCAGTCCTTCCTCTGAGTCCCCATCAGGTTATCTGATAATCCCATCAACACTGAGTTGTGTTGCTTTTAATCATTTTGCCAATTTGCTGAATGTGGGTTGGAAGCTTAATTTTGTTTTAATTTTTCTCTCTCTAATTAGCAGTGGGTCAAGCATTTTTTACAGTGATTATTAGGAATTTGTGTTTCCTCTTTTGAAAACTGTTCATATCCTCCTGCCCTTTACTTTACATACTCTTTCCTTCATCACTTTCTTTCTCTTTCATAAATTCTGTGGACAGGAGAGCTTGGAGAATTGGGAACAGTTCAAATCCTGCCTAGGTTGCTAGTGAATAAAAGTCTTTGCCATCTGAAAGCTGCTTTGATGGGCTCTGTAAAACAAGTTTGTAGACACCCACAGCACAATTGGCAGTCTCAGCTGAGATCAAAAATCTGCATGTGACGTAGATGCTGTTCCCTTAGGTCTGTGTCGAAGCTTCCTGGCACAGCTGAGTTGAAGATAATCCACTTTTGCTACCTGTGCAACGCTTTCCAGATAGCACCCTTACCTGCTCTGTGCCCACGGAGTCAAAGAGGGCTTTCAGCCTTCAGGGCTATTCTTTGGCAGCAGTACTTAGAAACCATATTAAGGTGAAAATGAAGCAAGCAGAAGACCGCTTTTCTTGCTCCACACCATCCTTTTGTTTATTCTGGGCTGAAGCGGTCTTGTTGGCCATTACTCACCTCCTCGGCTGAAATGATTTTAAAATGTTATATAATGGGGCAATGGGATTGGCAAACAGGGACTGGGTTGGTCTGGCGCCCATCTGGCTATCAAGCATTGGTGTCAGCCAAATCCTCTACCCAGGGCTCAGCAGAAGAGTTAAGAATATGTATTTATTGTTCTTGAACCACTTTTCTTTCTCTTGCCAGCAGGCTCTCATATGCCAGCAAGAGCCCGACCTTGTAAATGTCTGGCATTTGGCATGGAAAAGAGCCTGTTTTATTGGAGAGACTGCATTCATTTGAATAAAGACTTGCTCCCAAGCACCTCATGAAAGAATTTTTTTAAATGTTTTTTTAAAAACAACCAAAATAAAGTGAGTATTGTTAGACATTGTCCTTGGCCTTTCTTCTGCAGAGGGTATAGAACTTGGGAGGTCTTGCCCCACTTAGCTGCTTGGCCTGGCATTTCCCATAGGGCACAACGGATTCTCCTTGGGCAGTTGGACAAATGTTTCCTGCTGTCACCCTACTTGCCATCACGGGGGAGATTTCCCTCATTCTAGTCCAAGTTTCTTTTCTAATGTCTTTAGAGTCCAACAACTTGGCCCAGGGAGGCATGCTGGGGTGGCCACCCCTGCGCACACCCCCCACCCTTGGGTAACCAGATCTTCAGACATAACAAACTCAGATCTCAACTTTCACTTTTCTAATCTGGAGACAAAACTAGATAGAGATAAGCAGGGGAAAGCCTCCAGATAAAGGAACAGTTGCAGGAAAAAGCCAAGGGAGGGAGGTTTAGTATCCTACTCCTTAGAGAGCTGGGGAGTTGCAAAGTAAGAAGACTCTTTTATGTGGCCAGAAGGACATTCTTGTGGCAATACAAAAATGGGGAATAATGTGGACACCAGGGCATGCTTAGCTCTGACAACTAGAGCTTCAAAGAACCATGGAACTGGGTGAGGGGAGAGACCCTGCAGGTGTGCCGTTAGCAGGAGGCCAACTGAGTTACTGGGAATGAAGACAAGGAAATACAGAGAAGGCTTTTGTGGTTTCTGGAACATCTGCTAGACTGAGCACAGGGGCTGGAAATAGGGAAACAGAAAAGGAGCTAGACTCAAAGAGGTTTGCCCCAGGCCTTGTTCATACAGAACACTGACAAGAAAATGAGAAAGAGTAAACGGGACTAAAGCCTCCTTTAGTTCAATCCCACGTCCAGCTCAAATGCAACCTCACATCAGCTTGATCCTGATTTCTCTTCTTCCCCTCGCCCAAGCTCATAGGTCCCTTCCATATTCCACATATTACTCTTTATTTGTTTTCATTATATTTTGGTATTTTGTATAAATTTGGTATCTTTTTTTGGTACTTCCTTCAGTGCACTGGCCTTCTCACATCCTTCCATCCTTTTACCATTTGTGAGTTCCTCTTGGGGCTTCCATTTGGGAGACTTGTCAGTCTCCTTTCCCTCTTGCTCTTGTCATTTTGCTGGGCTAAGAATGCCTTTCCCCTCTTGCCTCTCGCCCATCTTCTTAGCTCCTAAAGTTTTCCCCATTAGAATGTAATATAATTAGAATGAAAGCTCTTTGGGGGCAGGGATCCTTTTTCTATTTGCTTGTATTTGTATTCTCTTCGAGTACTTAATAACTGTGTGTTACTTTGTCTTACTGCCTTTTGGTATTTACTTATCTATATAATAATTATTTCTCCCTAGCAGAATATAAATTCCCTAAGAGAAAGGATTCCTCCCCCCCCCCCCACCTCACTTTTATGATTCCATTTCCTAATTATAGAGAGTCAGTCTGGTGTGGCAGATAGAGTAGCTTTGGAGACAGGAAAGTCTGGATACACACCTTGTCCTCTTGATATATAGTAGCTATGTGACTTTGGGCAAGAAATCTAACCACTTAGTACTCTGCAGAAGTCTCCAGCATATGACCAACTTTTTTTTCTAAGTCAGTATGTGGCCCACCAAGGATCTTTATGTATGGTGCAATAGCTCCTTTTTAATCTGGGTTTGACACCACTGCTAGGCAGCTTTCTAAGGCAGAAGATGCCTATCTGAATTAATAGAGAGAGTTTCCTCATCTTGGTGTTTCCTCTACCAGTGAAATCACAGATCCAGCCACAGTTCTTGGATGCAATTAATACATTGAATCAAAGCTTTCCTTGACTTCCTCTTCTCCAGCCCATTTAGAAGTATTTTCTCCTTCCTCAATTCCTAGAGCACATTATTCTCTTGGCTCTGTCCGCTATACCTTTTAGTATTATTGTAGGACCTCATTTTAGGTGAACACAACACACAATAAATTTAGGTGTATGTGATTGGCAAACAAAAAAATAAAAGCAGGAAAATATGTAAAATTTAAATTTTAAATTATATACTAAATCCCTCCATTTTCCCAAGTAGAGTAGTCTCTGAATAATTTAACCAATTATGCTCATTCTCACTCTGAGAAGCATTAGTGTGAGTCATTATATTGTTTGGCATCAAACAGCTCCTGGATCAGTCTTTTTCAGAGTTCTCTCTTCTAACAAGTTGTGCCCACATCAGAGCTATGCTTCTTGTTTCATTAACACTATTTATTGTTAATATTGGCCACAAAGTATAAGAGTAGTGATGTTTGTAGCTCTGAAAAATCTAAGAAAAATTCTAAAGTGCCTAGGTGTGTTTTTATAAGAAATACTTATTAAATTATGGAGTTTGCTATTTTTTACTTACATGAAGAGTCTGGGAACATACTGGTCATATAAAAAGAAACCCTACTGTACATCTATCTGCATGGTGAGGCCTGTCCCTGACATGTAGTATCCCCTACATTTAAGATAGGGGTATAATTGACAGATAGAATAGACATGTTTAGCCTGTTCTTCCATTTTTCTCCAAGGGAGACTTTAATTCCTGAAAGGAGAGGTCTTGGTTCTCCTCAGAGAAAGCAGGTACTGAGCTAGAGTTAGATCTATCTGCTCTCTTAAATATTCTTAGTCTAGGAGATATGATGTTTAAGATCAAAATAAATTTTAATGGCTATTTATTATTGGGGAAGAGGAGGACCTCAAGTTTATATCCAAGACTTGACTCTCTTCCCATCAAATATAATTTCTACAATGAATGACTTTGGGGACTGGAGTCACATCTGTTTTCATATTAGGACCCCAGTTTACTTAGCATCCAGCTATTAAAATGTTTCCAGAGAGCAGGGACTGTTTTTCATAATATCCCAATCACACAGTGTATTACATATAGTAGGCACTTAAAAAATTCTGAATGGATTGGATTGCAGGAAAGAAACAAAATTTAGATAAAACCCCTCCCCCACTCCCCTGTCTTTATTATGGAACTTACACTTGTGTAATACAAGGTTCTTATTCCTTGAAGAACATAGTTGGTCTCTGAAAACAATTTTATTACTTTAAGGTTTTTTTTTCATTTTTGTAAGTGAATATTCTTAAAAAAACAAAACATACTCAAATAAACAAGTGACAAATCATATGTTTTCTTCTGAATTCCTACTCTAGTAGTTCTTTTTCTGGAGGTGGATAGCATTCTTTTCCATAAGTCCCTCAGAATTGTCCTGAATCATTGCATTGCTGTTAGTAGCAAAGTCTATCACATTTGATCATTCCACAATATTGCAGTTACTGTGTACAATATTCTCCTGGTTCTGCTTATTTCATTCTGCATCAGTTCATGTACTTCTTTCCTGTTCTTTGTGAAATCTTCCTGTTCATCATTCTTTACAGCATAACAGTATTCCATTACTATCATATACCACAATTTTTTCAGCCATTCCCCAACTGAGAGGCATTCTTTTAATTTCTAATTCGTTGCCATTACAAAAAGAACAGCTATAAATATTTTTGAACAAACAAGTCATTTTCTTTTTTCTTTTTTTTTTTTTTATCTCTTTGGGCTAGAGACCCGATGGTGGTATTGCTGAATCAAAATTTATGTATTTTTATAGCCCTTTGGGCATAATTCCTGATTGTCCTCCAGAATGGTTGGATCAGTTCACAACTTCATCAGCAATGCATTAGTGTCCCAGTTTTACCACATCCCATCTAACATTAATTGTTTTCCTTTCTGTCATATTGGCTAATCTGATAGGTGTGCAGTGGTACCTCAGAGTTGTTTTAATTTGCATTTCTCTAATAAAGAGGGATTTGGGACATTTTTTCCATATGATTATTGATAGCTTTGATTTCTTCATCTGGAAACTGCTCATTCATATCCTTTGACCATTTATCAATTGGAAAATGACTTGGATTCTCATAAATTTGGCTTAGATCATTATATATTTAAGAAATGAGACCTTCATCATAGAAATTTGTTGTCAAAGTTGCCCCCAGTTTGTTGTTTCCTTCTGATCTTATTGGGACAGCTTCTAACCTAGCTCCAGTGGAAGAAAATACTTGCTGATGGTTTTAATTAAATACTACTTATTATTTTATGGAAAGGTCCTTTAATTCTTATGCTTTCTAGTGTTTTTAATAGAGAGGCGTATTTTGTCAAAGACTTTTTCTGCATCTATTGAGATAATCATGTGATTTCTGTGTGTTATTGAAATTCTTCTCAGGGGGGGTATGCATGTTTTATAATCAGAATGTATGTATTATTATAATCTGTAATGTAAAGTTTAAATTCTTTTGAAGTAATTTAAGGATAAGAAATTTGCCACTTCCCCAGAATCCAGACAACAAACCTGTTTGGAGAAGGCACTATGAAGATGCCTGAAGAAACCTACACTGCATCAAGAAGATCCAAAATGAACTTTGGGGTGCAGTTGATCGAACTATGGGGAGGCGAATGCATTTGTTTTGAATGTACACTCTCATGCTGAAGGGGACTGCCCCCTAATTGGCTTTTTGTCAATGCGCCTAGCAATCATTGGATCATTGGTTTTGTCCTCTTTTCTTTTATCCACAAATTTCTGTTATCTATAAGTTAGTTATGTTCTTACGATCCTTTTGGGGAGACTGGTCTCCCCAAGAGGATCACAGAGGGGAAATATGTTATTAAAATTTTGAGGTCTCTGAACTAAATTTCCTGTGAGCCCACTGGCTTCCCATGGATATTTCAGGGTCTTTGAATTACATTTCCCATAAGCTCACTGGCTTCCTGTCTTGTGTAACAACATAGAAAGTTAAGTAACGATGTATACCAGATAAAATCAAGTGCCAGGACTGGTACTTCCTCTTTTTCCTCCTAAAGAAGTATGGTGGCTGCAGGTAATGGCAGGTCTTTCAAACAGCCTAAGCTAGCATGGTTTCATTTTGCTAATGGCTGCCAATAAATCTTTAAAAACCATAATATTTTAAAATCTATCCTTCTATATTCATTTTATTTCTTACATCTGTTAGTTTGATTATTGACATGATTAATTATGCTGATAGTTTTTCTAATATTAAACCATCCTTGTATTCCTGGTATATATCCCACCTGGTCATAGTGAATAATCTTTGTGATATTTGCTATAGTCTCTTTGCTAGTATTTTATTCAATATTTTTTCATCAATGTTCATTAAGGAAATTGTTCAATAATTTTTTGATCTTCTTGTCTTAAGTATCAGCACTATATTTGTGTCATAAAAGGAATTTGGTAGGACTCGTTCTTTGCTTATTTTGCCAAATAGTTTGTATAGTACTGAAATTAATTGTTCTTTAAATGTTTTATACATTTTCTTGTGAGTCCACCTTGTCCTGGGGATTTTTTCTTAGGGAGTTCATTGATGATTGATTCAATTTATTTTTCTGAGATGGGATTATTTAAGTATTATATTTCTCTTTTGTTAATCTAGGCAATTTAAATTTTTTGTAAATAAATTATCCATTTCATCTAGATGGTCAGATTTATTGTCATATAATTGGGTGAAATAGTTCTTAATGACTATTTTAATTTCCTTTTCATTCGAGGTGAAAATCACATTTTTCATTTTTGATACTGCTAATGTGATTCTCTTTTTAAAAAAATCAAATTAGCCAATGTGTTATCTACTTTATTTGTTTTATTTTTAATAGAACCAGCTTCTAGCCTTATTTATTAGTTCAATAGTCCTTTTACTTTCAATTTTACTTATTTCTCATTTGATTTTTAGGACTTCCAACTTAGTTTTTAATTGGGGGTTTTTAAATTGTTCTTTTTCTATTTTTTTAGTTGTATGTTAAATTCATTGATCTGTTATGTCTATATTTTATTGATATAAGCACTCAGGGATATAAATTTTCTCTTGAGTACTGCTTTGGCTGTATCCCATAAATTTTGATATGATGTCTCCTCATTGTCATTCTCTTAAATGAAATCACTGATTGTTTCTATGATTTGTTTTTTGACCCATCCATTTTGAAGAATTAGATTATTTAGGTTCAAATTAATTTTTAATTTGCCTTTCCATAAACTCTTATTGATTATAATTTTTATTGACTTATTATCTGGAAACGTTACATTTATTACTTCTGCTTTTCTGCATTTGGTTGTGAAGTTTTAATGCCCTAATTAGTACATGGTCAATTTTTATATATGTACCAAGTGCTACTGAATTATCCCAATAATTTTCTCTAAACATTTATTAAATCTAACTTTTCTAAAATTTCATTCATTTTCTTTACTTCTTTCTTATTTATTTTTTGGTTGGATCTATGTAGTTCTGATAGGGGAAGGTTGAGGTCCCCCACCAGTATAGTTTAACTATCCCTTTCCTCCTTAAAATCCTTTAGTTTCTCCTTTAAAAATCTGTATGCTAGGGGGCAGCTGGGTAGCTCAGTGCATTGAAAGTCAGGCCTAGAGACAGGAGGTCCTAGGTTCAAATCTGGCCTCAGACACTTCCCAGCTGTATGATCCTGGGCAAGTCACTTGACCCCCTTTGCCCACCCTTGCCACTCTTCCACCTAGGACTCAATACACAGAAGTTAAGGGTTTAAAAAATGTTAAAAAAAATTTAAAAAATATCTGTATGCTATTCTATTTGGTGCAGATATGTTAAGTACTGATATTACTGTATTGTGTATACTACCTTTTATCAAGATGTAATTATCTTCCTTATCACTTTTAATCATATCTATTTTTGCTTTAGCCTTGACAATCATGATTGTTACTACTTCTATTTTTGTTTCAGCTGAAGCCCAATAGATTCTGCTCCATCTTTACTCTGTGTGTGTTGAACTGCCTCAAATGTGTTTCTTATAAACAACATATGGTAGGATTCTGGTTTTTAATCCACTCTGCTATCTATTTCCATTTTATGGGTGAGTTCATCCCATTTACATTCACAGTTTTGATTAAATTCTGTGTATTCTCCTCCATCTTGACTTCATGTTTTAATCCTACCCTTTCTCCTTTTACTCTTTCCTTCTACACCAGTGTTTTGCTTTTAATCATTCCCCCCAACTTTCCCCTCCCTTAAATTACTTCCCTCCCTACCACCCCCTTTCTTATTGCCCTTCTACTTCTCTATGGGGTAAGATAGAATTCCATACACAGATGAATCTAGCTATTCTTCCTTCTCTGAGCCAATTGCAATGAAAGTAGGGTTTTTAAGTATTTCCCATCACCACCCTTATCCTATCCTCCATTGTAATAGTTTTCCCCCTACCCTGCACCTCTTTATGTGATACAATTTATACCATTTTACTTCTCTCTTCTCATTTCTCTTAGTGAAATCCTCTTTTTCACCTCTAGAATTTTTTTGCATATCATTCTAAACAGCTTACTACCACAACCTCTGTCTATGTATACTTCTTCAACCTAGTATGATAATAACGATTTTTAAGAATTACATATATCATTTTTCCATATAGGAATATAAAAATGGCCTTATTAAGTCCTTGAATTTTTTTTTCTTATTTACCTTTTCATGCTTTCCTTTTAAGTTTGTGTTTGGACATCAGATTTTCTATTTAAGTCCAGCCTTTTCTTCAGGAATGCTTGGAAATTTTCTATTTTATTAAATGACAATACTTTCCCCTGAAAGAATATAGTCAGTTTTGATGAGTAGGGGACTCTTGGCTGAAACCAAGTTTTCTTGCTTTCTGGAATATCATATTCCAAGTTTTCTGGTCCTTCAGTGTGTAAGCTGCCAGATCTTGTGTAATCCTGCCTGGGGCACTATGATACTTGAATTATTTCTTTTTGACTGCTTGCAATATTTTCTCCTTGGCCTGAGAGCTCTTGAACT
This sequence comes from Gracilinanus agilis, assembly GCF_016433145.1. Taxonomy (NCBI): domain Eukaryota; kingdom Metazoa; phylum Chordata; class Mammalia; order Didelphimorphia; family Didelphidae; genus Gracilinanus; species Gracilinanus agilis. Next base: position 128,822,267 of record NC_058135.1, read on the forward strand.
CAGCTATAACATTCTGGGGATTTGTCATTTGGGGATTTATTGTAGGAAGTAATCTGTGGGTTCTTTCCATTTCTATTTTATACTCTTGTCCAAGAATATTGAGGCAATTCTTGGATAATTTCTTGTAATATGATGTCTAGGTTTTTTTTTTGTTTATAACTTTTTCTTCTATTTTTCATTCTTTTGATTTTGTTTTATTGTTTCTTGATGTCTTATAAAGTCATTAGCTTTTATTTGCCCAATTCTAATTTTTAAAGAATAAATTTGTTCTATGACCTTTTAATCCTCCTGCAAGCCATAAGCAGAGGAGACAGAATAAGCAGTTTTCAAAACTCCCAGTCCACAGGCAAAAAAGGGCTGAGAAAATGAGCATACAGCAAAAGAAACACCTAACCCTTGAAAAATGTTTTTATGGAGGCAAAGAGCAAAGCACAGAATCAACAGGGGGCAGTGAGATCCAATTTCAACATGCTTGAAAAATGGGAATTGGCCACGGGCTTTGGAAGCTCTGAGGTTTTGGAAGAACTCAAAAAGGAATTCAAACCTCACTATATCTTGATGTTGGTTTTTAACTTTTGTCATTTTGAGGTGCTTTTTTTTAAACTCTTACCTTCTGACTTGGAGTCAATAATGTTGATTGGTTCCAAGGCAGAAGACTGGTAAGGGCTAGGCCAGTGATGGGCAAACTATGGCCCACAGGCTAGATGCTGGGGGTGAGGCAGTGGGCCTGAAATGTTCTATTCAGCTGCTGGACATTATTCCTAAACTGATAAATACAATGAGTAGGATACAATACAATGAAACTTCAAAAGAGTTGCCTTAGAAACAGACTGACAGATGAGCATTTCCTTTCCTTTGGCCCACTCTTTAAAATGTTTGCCCATCACTGGACTAGACAATGGCGGTTAAGTGACTTGCCCAGGGTCACACAGCTGGGAAGTATCTGAGGCCAGATTTGAACCTAGAACTTTCTATCTCTAGGCCTGGCTCTCAATTCACTGAGCTAACCAGCTGCCCCAATGAGGTGCTTTTTAAAGATTGGTTTGGAAGGACTGTCAGAGTGGTTTCAGATTACACTGCTACTAAGCCTCCATCTTATCTCCACCCCTAATTTTATATTTTCAGGATTTAAAAATTATTTTTCGAGGCCTTTCACTTCTGCTATATTAATTCATTTCCTATGAGAAAAGTCAAGATTTTACAGATGAGGAAAGTAAGGATGGGAGAAGTTAAATAATTTAATTATCACTACAGATTAAGTGAAATGATGATGCTAGGAGCTAATCTGGCACTAGCTACTTTTTCTTTGGTACATATTCATAGTTTTATTTTTGTATCCCCAGGACCAAACTTAGTGTTTGGTATATGGGTGCTTAATAGATACTTTCTGATTGACTGGGAAGCAAGGGGGTCCACTCTGGACATGAGACATTAGGATGGGGAATTTACCAGAAACCAGTTTAAAAGAAGAAGCAATTCAATTTTCATTGTTTTAGCACAGCCCAAGAAGGCTAGAAATTCACCTAAATTCACCTAGCCTGCATTTTAACCAGGTCAGCATAGGTGAAATGAGGAGATGGAAAAATTTTATGTGGGGTTTGAAAAAAAAGGAAAAGGGGAGAAATCTATTGACAAATATGAACTGCTCTAGGGGGAGAGATGGGGATAAATACTTTTAGGTCAAGTCCACATTAATTAAAATCCCTGAAAAATTCTTCAGCTTTCTCTTGATATTTCCGCCTTCTGGATGAATTCAATTTAGGGAAATGTAACTGTGAAGGTACAGTGTGGAGAGAAGGGTCTCTCCTATTGTAATGGAACTCAGCATCTAGTAAGGGGAGCTGACACATCTCAAAAATCACTATAATGAAAAATAACACATCCATACAAAAAGGGGGCAAGGGAAGTTGAAGAGAGCACACATTATTGATGAGGGACCAGAAAAGACTTATTGAAGTAGAGTCTGAAATCTGAAATGGACTTTAAAGATGATTAGAATTCAATAGGGTATATGTAGTGTGTGTGTGAGAAAGAGAGAGAGAGAGAGAGAGAGAGAGAGAGAGAGAGAGAGAGAGAGAGAGAGAGAGAGAGAGAGAGAGTGGGGGGAAGGAAGGGGGGAAGCTTTAGACATGTTTTAATTTGCATTTCTCTAATTAATAGGAATTTGAAGCATTTTTATATGATGATGGGTAAATAGACTCCTTTTCTGACATCTCTCCAACATGAGTGATGGCATGTTAAGTGTTCTTCTCTATGACTTTGTGTGGGAACAGGTCCAGAAGTGACCCTGAGGAAAAGCATTCAAGATCTCTCTCAGAGTTCTCTTAGGAGATTGGCCCTCTGACCAAGATGAGAATTTTGCTCATTCCTTTGACAGGAGTTTGAACCAATGAGTTTAACTAACTTCTCCAATGAGAGAGAAGCCACACTGATTTCAACAAGGTGAGAGATGTNAGAGATATAGAGAGACTGAGACAGAGAGAGGAAGAGACAGAGACAGAGGGGAAAAGAAAGATTATAGAGATAGCGATAAGGAAAGAGAGCGAGAAACAGGTATATATGGAGAGATAGAAATACAGAGAAGCAGAAACAGTGAGCCAGAGAAAGGAAGAAACAGGAAAACATAGAGAGGCATGGACAGGGAAAATGAGAGAGGACAGAGGGAAAGAAAGAGAAGAGGGGGACAAAGACAGACAGACAGAGATATCAATGTGCATTCCAGGTAATAGTATGAGCGAAGATGCCGGGGCAGGAAAGTGCCAAGGGAGTTAAGACCATAAGAAAATAGCCCTTTGGAAAACTAAAGGGTCAATTGTTGTGAATGAATTCTAGTAATTGACTAAAAAAGAGTGATAGTTCCAGTTTGGAGGAATTCTGGTTGCAGAATTTAAGAGTTGTTGCTTTTCTGTTCATAATTACATCCTGCAATCTTATTTCATCACTCAGCTCAACTTCACAGTCTCCAAAGATGTCAGCAGGAGTTGTGTGCTCTAATACACCACGAATTGAGCCTGAAGTAAATACAATTAAATCTGTCTCCAGGGTTGGATTGGTCTATAAATCAAGAGGACATTTGTCTAGTGGTTCTCACCCAGTGGTGGATAACTCTGTTCCTTCTTAGGTTTCATGGGATCTTACTGTCGTCCTCAGTCTGAGTTCCATCAAAGGTATGAGATTCTTAAATTTGAGAAATGATTGATAAAATTATCCAAGAATCCTTGATAACAAATATGAGGGAAATGGATAGCCAGTATCAGTAGAAACATAGGTCTGCTGTACCCTAAAAAAACCTATAGTTTTAAACTAGTTACCAGTTGTACTTTATTTCTGCTGAGGGTTATAGATGCATCTATAGAGGAGAGTCAAATCAAATCAGCCAGTTGACCAAAATAAAAGCCATGAAAGTAAAAGGATTCCTATGTGATTATAACACCCTGTTTGCCCACAAGAACATCTATGGTTTAGCCAAAAAATTCACAGAATTACCTAGCTCCTATCCAAAAGGTTAAACTTCCTCTTGATAAATACAATGGCTTTTATTGGCATCACAAACATGCAAAGATAAATACATATCTATTTATTTATGTGGGAATAAGGTTAAGGGCTAAAAGGCAAGTCTATCTATCTATTTTTATGGCTACGAAAGAATTTTCATTTATAATCATTTACAAATTTGATTTATGCAATAGCCCTGTAATATAGTATTATTGTTTTAGAATTATAATATGATTAGGTAATACAAGTATTGTGATTGGCATTTTATAGTCAAGGAAGCAGGCTCAAAGGAGTTGGGGATTTGGTGAAAGTCACACAAATGAGAAGCAGAGCCAAGGCTCAAATTTAAGTCTCCTGTCTCCAAGTCCAATGTTCTTTCCAATAGACCACACTGACTGTGAAGCTCTGAGTTAGGTCTCTTGCAGAGAGTTGATGTGTGCCAAACACAAGGACAATTTCTGGGACTGAGAGGAAATCTTCTTCTGGGGAAAGATGGGTCAGTTCTAAAGCATAGTCCTAGAGCAGGTTAATTAAGCTGGTGTTTGAGAGCCTGGCTGAAGTTCCCTCTGGCTTTACTCTCAAGAGATGACACACGGGAAAGAAAATAGTGTCCTTAGATAAAAGCGATGCCATATAGGTTGAGTACAAAACTAAAACCCTGAATGACTCTGGGACCCCAAACAAACTGACTGGTGTCCATTGCAAAATTACAGAGGGGGTATTAGTCCCAGTGTCTTGGCCAAATTCCAAAATGAGGTCCCCTCTTTTTCCAAATTCATTGCAGAAGGTTTAGCAAGAAAAGGATTCATTTTCTTCACTTTCTGTCCTCAAGAACTGGGGAATATTGGGTGAGGTTTAGAAAGATTGCTGCAGAACTCTCTGTAGAGTTTATGTCTAGAATCTTTAAAGTCAATGATATTTTCTAAGTCCTAGGGATAAGGATAGGATAACTATTAAATTATTCTTAGATTGGATTGAATCAATTGCAACCTAAAATGAATCTCCTTAAATAGCAATGTTTTTAGTTCCTGAAAAGCAAATGGCAGAGAAATTAACCAACCCTGACATGGAAACAAAGGTTATTTGCTTGATAAAGTTTTGCTGGGTCTGAAAGGCTAGAGCATCTCCATATAAGCAATGCAATACAAGAGAACAAAAACAGAATACAAGTAGGCAGCAAGTATATTCCAGTGTGGGTGGCTCCCTATGCTTGTTATTAAAGAGAAAATGGTTCTTGGAAGGGTCTTAGTAAAACTATTACATATCAATAGTATCATGCTAGAAAATGTCAGTTTAGACATGGAAAACACTTTCCTATTTTCTTCTTAAAAACCATTTCTTTAAAAAAGTCCACTAAAAATATCAAATTTATTTTCATAAGTGAAATCCTTGGGAGAATGAGGAAATAGGTCATAAATCCCTTCTCCCCCTTCTCCCCCTACCCTCACTATTTTTGTAAGTACCTACTAGTGCCTGGGCTCTGTTTATTTTAACTTGAAGTTGGCCCTTTGGATCTCTATTCTACCTTGGTCATTTGCTTCTGTGTAGTCTACAAAAGGAAAATTACCCGTTAGTTCTTCAGAGCTGAGGTGGGGAGAACTGAACATATAGCCATCAGGTCCTGGAAGATGATTGATATAAAACAAAAAGGAGATTCAGTTAAATTGATTGTGAACTAAAATATAGTGATTCGTTTTAAGAGAAAGGAAGTTTCAAACATTAATAAATGTAATCTAATTAGGTCATTAGTATTTTCAAATTTTTCTTTAGATTTCACTTTCTCATTCCTTACCTTAGTTTTAGAGCTTTAAATTAGTTTGATTTCTCTATAATGCCTAATTATTTTTTAATGTTCTATTGATATTCTTTTAAAAACTCTATCATAGTTCTAATACTTCCTCAAATCTCTCTTTCCTCCCACCTCCGGCAATAGAATCTTACCTTATAATAAAGAAGTAAAGTTATACAAAACAAAGTACTCAATGTATTCCTCATTCTATATCTCTAGTTCATTACTTTTGTCCTGAGATTCCCCTGAAGTCAGGATTGTTCATTGTGTTGATCAGTTATGAAGGCTTTGATATATTTATTTATATTCCTGTTGCCATCATGTAAATTTTTCTTCTCTGTTTGCTCAGATCTAAATCTATTTCTCTGAATCCTTCATCATAATTATCTTCTGGCTCAAAAATACTGCACTTAATTTCTGATATGTTTTTTCATTCCTACTCTTTAGTTTTCCTTTTCTTTGTCTTTTTTACATCTTTTCAATTTTTTTCCTTAGTCAAAGAAATTAATTCAAAATAGAATGAATTATTTACTTTCTATTATATGCCAATGGTTTGTCTTTCCCCTTTCATTTTCATTCACTCTCCTATTTTATATTCCCTTTTCAACTTGAAAAACTAGATTAAAAAATAGAGTTTTTCCCTTGTGGCTCATTAAGAAAGCTATGAACTTAATTAGGAAGCATGATCTTGGGTAATGGCAGAAGCCTGAGAGTTTGGGATTCAGAATGTCTTCATTTACTTCAGTTACCATGGCATCCATCTGATTTTACAAAATATTGAAAATTCATACTCTATATTACATAGAAATGACCAGTAGAATGTACCCCCCTAGAAACAGGAACTGTTTGGTTTATGCTTTGTATTCTTGGTACCTAGCACATTCTTGAAACACTTAATGTTTGCTGAAGTTCAGTTGACTTGATGAATATACTTCAATTACTTCTCTTCTAATGAGTTTCCTTACTCTCTTGTTTCATTGCTGGATCTCTAACCCATACAAGGCTAGAATGCTAGCTCTAAGGATCAAAGGAAATTAACTGATCTTTAGAGAAAAAGAACATCTGAGGTGGATGGGAATGGGGAGGATTTGGTCTGACCTATAATCTGAGAGTAACCAGAGTGGCACACTTAATGAAAAATCATCCCAGCAGATAGTATATATTATTTGGGACATAGAATATTCCCTTAGTTTTTTCTTATTCACCTTATCATCTTGCCTACTTTCTTTTCAGATACTTGATGGGATTCTAGAAAACTCATCTTTGTCAGAAGGTTTCATCTCTACTTCTCCTACCTTTGTCCCTGAAGGGAGACAGCCTCAGTCATTGTGGACCAATCTGAAGGATTTTGTGTTTCTTCTAAATCAAAGGACTGGTGTTCATGTCAAACTCTGTGAAATGTGGCTCTTCTGGCAGTGGTCCACACTCTAGTTCATCAATTTAAAGATGAGAGAGAGACTTTAGAGACCATAGAATCCAATCCCCTCATTATATAGATAACATAACTGAAGCACAGAAATTAAGTAACTTTTAAGGTGAGGAGTGTCTGAGATGGAATTTGAACCCATGTCTTCCTGACTCTTAATTAATTTGGGCAAAGGAAGAAAGCTTATCAAATTCATTAAAAGCTCCCCTTCAACCTTGATAAGTAGTAAATTTCTTATTTCACTTTCTCCTACGAGTCTCCAGAGTATATTTTAGTTGTCAGACTCTAACTGTTTTCTAATAGATTATAAAAATGTGATTTGTTTTTACATCATTGGTTTGGAGGTGGGAGGGAAGTGGCTTTGCCGTGAGGTTTCAATTATAAGGTACACAGTTAACTACAGTAAGCTGCAGCAATATCTAAAGTGGCATCCAGCTTCATAGAAACTGTGATGCTCTGGCATTTCCTAACTTCCTCCCCAGTTATACATCTATATCTATATATTATGTACACCTATATATGTACATATACATATATGTACACAAATATGTATATGTATATTTATATAATGATGTTACCTCTTTTGAGCCTCACAACAATCCTAAAAGGCAGGTGCCATTATCATTATCAACTTATAGATGAGGAAACTGAGGTATAGATGACTTGCCCAGAGTCACACAGAGTAATTATTTAAAGTTGGACTAAAATTCATATCTTCCTGACTCCAAATCCTTCCTTCCCCTCAAATTCAACCTAGCTGCCAATAAAATTAGTCTAACACAGGACTTCTTAACTTTCTGACTGAAATTATCAAAGATATCAGGAGGAAGAAAACTCAGAGACCTTAGGCTTCAGTAGATATGTCAAAAAGGTAAACATTAATAATTAAAGGAAATGTTTTCGTAAATGAGTTCAAGCCTCTATGAAGAAATACTACAAAACAAAGGAAAATGACTCAACATTTTTATGAGACAGAGAACTCTATGGAACTTGAGAATTTTGGGACCCCAACATGCTATTCCTGAGTGGTTTAAAAAAAATAAGAATGATCAGAGCTGAATTTGTGGTCTATATAGTAGAAATAATTGGTAGAATGGAAAATTTGAATCTTCAATGGTAAACCTTACCAAAGAAACAAAAGAAAGAAAAATTGATTTGGAAAACAATTTTTAAAAAGTGAAGGACAGTATAGGAGAAAAAATGAATTTGTACTAAAGAAAGCATGCTTTCTGTTCAAGTAAAACATTGAATTTAATGACAGGATGTGTAGAGACAGCTAAAGAGTAGAGATCTAAAATGTCAGAAAAACCTGAATACCACAACGCAAGAAACAATGCAAGAAAATTGCCCAGAACTTCTGAACATAAAAAAGAAAATATCAATTTAAAGATTGAATGTCACCTCCAGAAATAAAATAAAACAAAAGCATAAACAAGGCTGCAAACTTCAAGACACACAATTGTTAAATTTAACAACTAAGTTCAGAGTAACCAGAAGAAAGGCCTTCAACACAAAGGAAAGGAAATTTGAATAATACAATATTTTGCACCCACCAGAAAATGCAGAATAGAATGGAATAACATATTCTATAGAGCAAATGGAGCTCATGATTCAGCCTAGTGTTATCTTACTTGAAAGTCTGAGCTTGAATATAGTTGAAAAGAAAGTCTTTCAATAATAAAGAGGCATTTTAAGCATTTTTATAAAGAACAACAGATTTGAAGAGGTTATTTTTCTCCTTTACCCCAGACAACAGAAACGTAAGAGGGATAAATTAACAAATAAGTCAAGGGCAATAGCAACAGAGAGATAGCAAAGAGATGAGTAAGAATCTTCTTTCTAAAAATACACAAAGATAGGAATGAAGGTAATGTTAGAGAAGTGGACCTGGGACATTTTGGAAAGATATCAGAGACCCTTGACCTACATGGGAATCAATGACTTTTGTGGGACAATATTACAAAATAGCAGGATGCATAAAAGAATGGGGGTTAGGAGGGGATTGATGTCAAATCAAATCAAGGTCTAAAATGAGAGGAAGTTGATCCTAATGCTTCCAGGAAGAGAAGAATCTAAAGAAAATGGATGAGAAAGAGAGGAGAGGCATTGAAAAGGGGGGAAAGTCTTATATTGGTGATGGGAAGGGATCCCAGTCTCATGGGGACCAGATATTTAGAATTGTCTCTTGGGAATTCAATGCTTGAAAAGATGACTCATCCTGATGCAGGGGTGGGGGACATTTGGAATTCCAGGGAACAATGGTACTTGAGAGAGTGGAAGGGCATGAAGCTAGAGAGGAAATTTTGAGGTGAATTGAGAAGGAAAGTGGCCAGATGGAAGATTTAGATCAGTGATGGGCTACATAATTAGAGATGTGGTAGGATATACTATTATATTATAAGGCATTATCTTCTCTGTCATCTGAAAGAACTGTTATTTTTCTGGGAGGCACAATGGAAAAGGAAAATTAGCAGGGAAAGTTCTACATGTCAGTAGCAAAAACTGCTTAGAAGAGAGAAGCCAGAATGGATACTTCAGAAGTTTTGATTCCATGAAGAATACAGAAAATAGAGAGGGGCCTGACAAATATATGGGCCATGAATTAGAGAAAGAGGGTCTAGGGTGGTCAGAAAAGAAATAAAACAAATGCACCAAGGATAAGAAGGGAAATCGATGTTAAATATATATGTATGTACATATATATATATATAATTTCTTTGTTAAGGGTTATACATCTTTAATTAGATAAATAAGCTATAAATAGATTAAAATATATGTAGGTAGAGATATAGACATATTAAAGATTAAAAATGGTCATTCCTCAATCGATAAGTGGTCACAAGATAGTGAACAAAGAGTTCATAAAAGAAGCAATGCAAAATACTTACAACTACATGGAAGAAGCTCCGATCACTAATAATAATGGTAAATTCAAATCAAAACAACACTGAGGTTTCACTTCACATCCAACAGATTGGCAAGGATAACAAAAAATGGCAAGTCAATTTTGGAGAGATTTGGAATGATAGGTACACTAATATATTGCTGGTGGAGTTGTGAAATGATATAACCGTTTTGGGAAACAATTTGAAATTATACAAATAAATTTACAAAAATGTCTGTATCCTGTGAACCAGATACTACATTACTAGATTTACATCTCATGGAAACCATCAATAAAAAGGAAGTTCCCATATACTCCTAAATATTTATACAGCAGCACTTCTTTGTCATAGTGAAAAATTGGAAATAAAGTAGATGTCCATTAATTGGGGAATGGTTAAATAAACTGTGGTACATAAATGTAATGGAATGCTGCTGGGTTGTAAGGAATGATGTATAATGAATTTGGAGAAGCATGGAAGGATCTATGTGAATGGATACAGAGTAAAGAAAACAGTACACAATGACTATAACAATGTAAGTGAAAAGAAAACCATACAGAATAAAAAAAAAAGTAATCGTTTTGTTCAAAAGTAAACAAAATGATAAAGAAGAAGAATGATTTGATAGAGAGACCTGAAAGGAAATCCTCCGCTCACTTCTTCATGGAAGTATTACACATTGTACATGTTTTAGAACTTTTCCAACATATTGATCAGTTGTGCTGATTGCCACCACCCCCCTTCTTTAAAAATACTACTTATTATATATGATGTCTTTCTGGGATCTGGAAGGGGGAAGGATAAGGAGATCGCTATGATGATGTAAAAAACAGAAGATATCAACAAAAGCTCATTTAAAAAAGAAAACAGAAATATAATTATCAAAATATTTTATAACAACTATTTTACATTTTCGCAGATGCCAGACTAAGAATCCTTGGTCTTGAGGCTATAATGTCCAGATTCTCTTTTGCTTATGAAAAAATTCAAATGCTTCTTTTCCTATCCTTTCTCTGCCCTTTGCCTCAGCTCACACTGTAAAAGGAATAATGTCTTGTCTTTTTTTCCCTAAGATTGGAGGATGCTTTTTAAAAGCTGGCATTAACCACTCAGCTGGGATTTTGTCAGCCACTAGAAGATTTTTTATTTACTAGATCTATGAATACATGTGAAAAACAAAATGGTTACAGAAAGGAGGTATACAACCTAAGCTCTAGTTGTTTTTTGGTTGGCAGTGAAGAGGGAGAGACTCATCTCTCCCTCTGTCTTTTTCTTCTGGATCTGAACAGAAAGCAAGATGGGGCAAGTTATCGATCACCCCAAGGTGCAGCTCAGAATTAGGAGGGGCTCTGAGCTAAACTTTTTTTAGTAAATAATGAGAAACACAGTGCCTATACCATCCTAGCAGTTAAGCCTGGCCAACTCACTATTCATTTCCAGATAGTTTCTTAACATCCTATCACTTCTGATCACCACTGTCCATCAGAAGCAAGCTGCCACTGGCATGGGTTATATCTTTACCATTTTCATTCCTGAAGTATCACCTTCTCTACTAAGAGTGATGATTCTAACATGGACCATCTACAACTCTCTTTTTTCCTAACAACTCTTGGAATGCAGAAGACTTTTCCCTTTACTCATTGTTATTCAATAAAATGCTTCACTTGTTTATTTAATTTGAGTATTTGTTCAATATGTAAATGTGTTTTTGTTTAATTTGCATAATGTTCCCAGGGTCTCATGGGAGTAATCTGAGTAACAATCAGGGTGGTCTGTCAGTTCATTAATAACATAGATTTGGAAACAGCAAAGACCTGGGTTTGAATTCTGGTTCCAAACCTTATTGGTTCTGTGATCCTGGGTCAGTCTTTTAGATTCTCTGAATTATTTCACCTTCTTTAAAACAGGGCTAATATTACTTTCATAAACTATTTCAAAGGGTTATTGTGAGGAAACTACTTTATGACTCAAAGTGCTATAGAAATAGAAATTATTAATATTAATTATTATAGGGATGGTCCTTTAGGGAAAGATTTCCAATCCTGCTCTTGCTGGGGAAGAATATCAGACCTGAGGTATTCATTCTCATTGCTCACCCTAATCGAATATAGGATTCAATAAGCACAGAGAGTATTATTGAAGTCAGAATGAAGTGTATTCAAATCCTGTCTTACATGTGTAACTGGCTAGGTGACTCTGGGCATATCACTTAGTCTCTCATCTTCTTTTTCTTCATCTGTAAAAAGGCTAATAATAGCACCTATCTTATAGGATTATTCTGAGGATCTAATGAGATGTCTAAAGCACATTGTGAACCTTAAAATGTCATATAAATGCTAGTTATTTTATTACCATTGTTATTGAGGTTGAATAAGGACAGAGGCAAGTTTCAGTAAGTTAACATTTATTAAGCTCTTACTATGTGCCATTTGATAATAACAATATCATTTAAGGGTTGTTGTTGTTCAGTTGTGTCTGACTTTTTGTGATAGTATGGGTTTTTCTTGGCAAAGACACTGCAGTGGTTTGCCATTTTCTTTTCTGACTCATTTTATACATAAGGAAACTGAGGCAAACAGGGTTAAGTGACTCTAAAACTGGCTATCTATCCACTGTACCATCTAGCTGATCCATCATTTAAGGTTTAAGCTAGTTTTAAAGAGATGAGCCACTAGAACTTATTGATGGCTGTGTGTGAGAGAGAGAGAGAGAAAGAGAGAGAGAGAGAGAGAGAGAGAGAGACAGACAGACAGACAGACAGACAGACAGACAGACAGAATGACAGACAGAATGACAGACAGACTGACAGAGACAGAGAAAGGAGAGGGAAAGAATGAGAGAGACAGAGACAGAGAGACAGAGAGTGAGAGAGAGAGAGACAGACAGACAGAGAGTTAGAATTATAGCTCTGCTTTATGAAAATCATCTTGGTGGCTAATTGGAGTGAGGAGGCTTCATGCAGAGAGAACAATTAGAAGGCTAATGCAATAATCCAGGCAAGAGGTATTAAAGTCTATACCAAGGTGATGGCCACTAAGTGAAAAAAGGGGGCCATGTGAGAGATATTAGGAAGGTAGATGCAGCATGATTTGCCAATAGATTCATAAGAAAAGGGGCTATTTCTTAATCAAAAAAGGGGATAATGAAGGGAATTTTGAATGATGCAAGAAGAGGAAGGGAGAAGGAGGAGTTCACGGCAAATGGTCTCAATTGTTTTTAGATGAGAATGAGAGAGAGAGGGAAAAGATATTATAGGAGACTTGACAAAAGACAAGTAGGCTTGGAACGACTGTTTAGCAGAATGGAATAATAAGTCTATTCAAGAGTAAAAGGATTATTTTGCAGCAAAAGCTCAACTAAGAAAAATAGAATTTGGTCTCTTTCTTTTAGGACTTTAAGGGGAATCTGGGTTTGCTGTCGATTTCTCAACTTGGTATGCTGGGAAAGGTGATAGATTTGGAGTAATCAAATCTACATTTGAATTCTAACTTTGCTTATACCTTGGGAAAGGCTTCTCTGGTCCTCATTTACCCCTACCTTTTAGTCTATGATACTAGAAGTTGATGATTCTTCAAGAGCTTCAGGATTTAAGACTGGATCAGTATTGACACACATAAAAAAATGATGGATATTTGAGAAAGGTAGTGGGTCTTTTGATGATTGTGGGTTCCTAAATTCAATGGACTTCATGATTTAAAAGGAAAAGGAAGGGAATAAGCATTTTTGTGGCACTTATTACATGCTAAACATTTTACAAAACTTATCTCATTTTGTTCTCTCAAAAACCATACTAAGTAGTTGCTATTATTATCCCCTTTTATAAGAGAGGAAACTAAGGCAAACAGAAGTTAGATAACTTGCTTAGGATCACACAGTAAGTTTCTGAGGCCAAATTTGAACTGAAGTCCTCCTGAAGCCAAGCTCAATGCTCTATCCACTATATCATCTAGAATACTATACCACTAGAACGCTAGAATATTTGTAAGGTCGATTTATTTAATGGTCTATCTATTTAAATGTCTATACCAAAGTGATGTCTACTGAGTGAAAAAAGGAGTATATATGTGAGAGATATTAGAAAGGTAGACCCGGCAAGATTTGTCAGCAGATTCATAAGGAGAGGGGCAATCTCTCCTTTGGAGAAAGAGGGTAGTAGAGGGAATGTATGAATGACTCAAGGAGAAGAGGAAGGGAGAAGAAGAATTCCTTCTGAATTCCAGTTTCTGAAATCACCTTCTCTTTTAGTACTTAGTTTCTCGAAACTATTCAGACAGCCTAGTTTGTGGCCAAGAGAAGAAAGGCCATTTCTGAATACTTGTGTCTCTAATTTGATGCTAAAACTGTCCCTTACTACCTGTAAGAACTCAGAGAACTTGGCCCATGCTGTGCCTCAGTTTCTTCATCTGCAAGATGGCTGGGTTGGATGAGATGATCTCTGAGGTTGCTTTTAGCCCCTTGGTCTCTGAGCCTCTCCTTCTCAGATTCCAAGATGTGTGCCATGAACATCCAGCCCTGCTAAATGCCTTTCTGCAGTGGAGTGGGAGGGAACTCAACCTGTCAGAGCCACACAGATTTATACCTCGTAATAGCTACCAATGCACCGCAGTAAAATTTTACGTTTCAGCTAAATCACTAATGACTTTCAGGCTGGGGCCAGAAATTTTAAAGTATGCTTATAAAGGGAGATGAGAGAATGTACAGACCAGCATTCTTAAGAGAGTTGTGTGTGTGTGTGTGTGTGTGTGTGTGTGTGTTTCATTTAGGATTATGGGACACGTGTTCATCATTTTTTGCCATCTTGATTAAATATAATTAGTCTTTGGCAAGCCATCCTTCCCCTTCTTGGACGGCTGGGTGTTTTTGCATTTTCACATGGGTTATCCACAGTAGATTATTTTGTTGCCTTATGCCTGTGCTCCAGGGGTGGCCAAACTTTTTTTTTTTTTCTTTAATTTTGTGTGTGTGTGTGTGTGTGTGTGTGTGTGTGTGTGTGTGTGTGTACATATTGGGCTGCACAGTGATTTACAGATTAAGGCTCTGGCCTGTCACAGTGCCAGCAGGGCTGCTGTTCTCGCTCGATGACACATCTCCCTGCTTGAAACCAGCGGCTCTCTGCTTACCCTCTCATTAGAGTTCTTAGCCCACATTTCCTTTCTGGCACAGAGCATGCTCTTATTTCCATGATACGCTGAATTTGCCTCCTGCCCCTTTCTGCTTTTACCACCCCCTCCCTGCTGCCTTGTGAAAATGACCCCGGAGGAGAGGAGCAGGTGATGGGAGCTGCTGGGAGAAGGGGGCCACGAACGTGGGACCCTCTCATGTGGCCGAGAGCCTTTCCCAGAGTCCATCCCACGCAGGGGCCACGCGTCTGTCCCTGTTCTGCCTCTGGGTCTCATTCCTCCATGGTTTTCCTTTTTCTATTTCTCTTGCCGTCCTGTCCCCTGCCCCCTTCTTCTGAACAATCTCCCAACACTTTATAGCACTACATGCTGCCATCTGAAAGCGTCCCTGCGAGGCTGGTAATTTTGCCACCCACTCACTCGTACAAGAGAGTAAAAGGAAAAAGCAAGAAAACACAGGATTTCATTGGGTGTTGTCAGTAAGGCAGCAATCAGGGGAAATGCCCAGGATTTCTGATTATGCTATTAGTACCACATATTCCCATATTGGTGTTTCCGAGCTTCGGTTCCAGCCTAGGATTTCAGGCAAGAGAAATGGAAAGATCTTTGAGTTTGGAGTAAAAGGCTGCAAGTTAGAAAGATGAGGCAGCGGGGACAGCTGGGTAGCTCAGTGGATTGAGAGCCAGGCCTAGAGACAGGAGGTCCTAGGTTCAAATCTGGCTGTGTGACCCTGGGCAAGTCACTTGACCCCCATTGCCCACTCTTACCACTCTTCCACCTAGGAGCCAATACACAGAAGTTAAGGGTTAAAAAAAATAATAAAAAAGAGAAAGGTGAGGCGGTATGTGAGTGTATGAGGTAGAGGACGTGACTTTGTCTAGAAAGAGGGAAGTTTGTTTATATCTTGTTTCAGAAAAGGGCAAATCACTTACCTTCTTCCAGCTTTAGTTTTCTCATCTTTTAAATGAAGGAGTTAGGAATTGATGACACCTTAACTATCTTCCAGTTCTCACTTTATGATTCTGTGTTTGAATCTTGGGTCCGCCATGATTGTATATGTGATCTTGGATAAGTCATTCAGTATCTCTTGGCTCAATGTCTGCATCTGTAGGAAGGAAAGGAACAACTATTTGTTGTCAAACACCAAATATGTGCCAAGCATCTTTACAAATGTCATCTCACTTGATCCTTACAACAACCCTGGGAAATAAGGGGAAATAAGGTGTTATTCATCTCTCCACTTTACAATGAAGGAAACGGAGACTCCAAGGTTAAATGACTTGCTCAGGGTCACACAGCTAGTAAGTTTCTGAGACAGGACTGGCATTTGGATTCTCCTGATTCAAGGCCCAACACACAGCTATCTCTATAAAATAAAGAGATTAAACTGGAGGAGGTCCCAGACCTAACTCTAAGATCTTCTCACTGTGGGAGTGGGGACATCCTTTTCAGATACAGACCAGCAAGCTGTCTATAACTCACACATTGATGTGAGCCAGTTCAGTAAATGAGCCATGGGCACACCAGTAGTCTGCGCCAGATAGTTTTTGAACCCAAGCCTTCCTGACCCCAAGGCTGACCCTCAGTCCACTGTAGTAGGCTGACTCATTTATTGCTTTGTCCTAGTATTTTAATTCTTTACTTTTCATCTCAAATTACTTCTCCATATTTCTCTCCAATGTAAAATTTTCTTGGTACATTTAACCAGAACCATTTAAAGGACCATTTTGGAATGTCCTTCCCCCTCTCCTAGCCTGCTTCCCCACTATTTTTTTAAACAGATAAGGAAAGAGTAAAATGTAAATTCCTTTTTTTTTCTTTCATATTCTCTACACATGGACAATGCCTTTCAATGAATAAAATATATTAGATTGAATTGAATCTCAGAGACATTAAGGAAGTTGCTCTAGCTTATTCAGGGGGGTAATTAGAAGAGTTAGAGATTGAGATCACCTCCTCTCCTCTCGGTGTTCTTTCCACTAAACCACCATCTACAACTACTTGGTTCTGCCATTAATTGCCTGATAAATCAATTACCTCTCTGAATCTTAGTCTCCTTATAGATGATAGGACTGATCTAGCTGATGTGTTAACACTAATGTTTATGTCCACATACCAAGCATTGTAGCACAAATTCAGAGGTTTGATGATCTGTGGAATAGTGGAAAGACTACTGGCTCTGGAATACAATCCAAAGAGGACTTGGCTTCCAATAATCCCTTGTTTTTTATGACCTGGGTGACCTTGGGCATGGCACCAAGCCTTGGACCTGAAGTTTCTTAACTTCCCAAAGAGGGATTTGTACTAGCTGTTCCCTAAGACCCTTTCCACATTTAAATCAGCAATGCTATTAACCTTCTGATTCTAAAATTGAGTGATTTAATCTACATCTTTAGAATAGCAAATAAATAGTAGTTGTCCACTATATATTACACATACCTTGGTTTCTCTCATCTGTCTGAAAAAAAATGATAAGTACATTGGCCTCAATGAAGAAGTAGTACTATGATGACTAGGACAGACTGGAATTTATATTTCTAAAAAGAAAGAAGTATTTAAATAGCTCTGATGTTGATGGTGTAATACTAATTTTGAGCACTAGGATCAAATGAAAGGTAAATGCATTCTTCCCCAATTTCATTGAATGCCAGAGTAAAACAAGATAAAAAACCAAACACAAAACACCAGTGATGGGCAAACTTTTTAAAGAGGGGGCCAAAGGAAAGGAAATGCTCATCTGTCAGTCGGTTTCTAAGGCAACTCTTTTATTGTATTGTATCCTACTCATTGTATTTGTGAGATTAGGAATAATGTCGCTTGGCCGGATAAAACATTTCATGGGGCTGCATCTGGCCCATGGGCCGTAGTTTGTTCATCACTGATCTAGACCAAGGGTTCTTAATTTGGAATCCACAAATCCCAAAGCATTCTGATGATAAATTTCAAAGGGTCTATCAGTTTGGAAGGGGTAAATTTTCCATTCTTATTTTCATTAAGCTTTAACTAAATCGATTATTTCCTTCAATTATTTGAAATTATTTAATTTATTATTTTCTCAGAAAGTGACCACAGGTTTTGTCAGACTGTTAAAGGGGTCCATGGTACAGAAAAGGTTGTTCTAAGCCAATACTAGTATTTTGTGGATGAGAAAACTTGAGTCTCAAAACTTTCAAAGGGCAAGATTAGATGACGGAATGGAAAGGATTGTAGATCTAGAACTAGAAAGGGCCAAAGGATTAATGAATGAGGTGATAAAGCATTCATTAAGTTCTTAATATGTGGCAGGAACTATGCTAAGTATTTTAAGGGACTTACTTTCAAACACATAAAAAGGAATTAGAGAAGAAGAGGGATGTTTTTTGGAATGGCCCAGAAGTGATGGACAAGCTTGTTTTTTTGGCAAGATAAGGTGAAAGCTCACTATCAGAACTCAGGATGCCAGAGAAAGAATCCAAATTGAGGCAGAGATGAGAAATAGCTAAAGTCAGTGGTGTGATGTGGAGATGACTGGGAAGGAGAGAAGTGAAGAGGGTCATCTAATCCAATCTCCATTTGTGAATGAGGAACAGATGTCCCCAAAATGTAAATGATTTTTCTAAGCGTACATAGGTACTAAATGAAGGAAGTGGGATTTGAATCCAGATCCTCTGACACCATTTACACCATTTCGAATGCTCTTTCTCTTATACTTGTTTTGCCTTCTAATGGTATTTTTTGACAAGCAGGACAAATAATCTTTCTGCTCTCCTGGCCTAAAATAAATCTTAGATTTTGGCAGCACTAAGTTCTATAAACCTGTGCTTATTTGTGTTTTGGTAAATGAGGAATGGACATTTTTACTTGTGTTTCATTGATGAAACTTATGTTGCCAGCAAGAGGTAATTTATTTGGCATCATTTTTCCAAAAAGTGAAATCAGATCACTGTTTAAAAAAATTTCTCCCATGTATCAAGGGCATCAACACTATGAACATAAGAACATCATAGATGAGATTTAATTTCAGTTCAGCAAACATTTATAAAGCCCCTTCAATGTACAAATTATGAGGCAATGCATTGTTTTTGTTGTTGATGCTGAGTAGTTTTTCAGTTGTGTCCAACTCTTCATGACCCCATTTAGGATATTCTGAACAAAGTTAATGGTGTGGTTTAACATTTCCTTCTTTGGCTCATTTTGTAGATGAGAAAACTGAGGGAAACAGGTTTAAGTGATTTTCTTGCCCAATATCCCACAGCTAGTAAGAAGAAGTCAATCTTCTTGATGTCAGGCCTGGCACTCTATCTATTATGCTACCTGGCTGCTCTGAGAGGCAACGTGATCTCTGCCTTAATAGTAAATAGAGTGATGAACTCTGAATCAAGAAAAACTGGGTTCAAAGGTATAACATTTATTGGACTATGGGCTAGCAAATGACGATGGACCAATCATAGCTTCTGTGAGTGCCAGACAATTCTCTAGGACTTAGCTACGAAGGTAGAGATACATTATAATTTCTGTTGTGAAAAGTCATTCCATTTATTGTCAAAATCTTTTACCTTTTTATATATGCACAAAGCATTATGCTGGCTGCTAGGATGGACAACACAGTCCTTGTTTTCAAGGAACTCACAGGTTATGTTCTAGTATTGTAAAGCATGAAGGGGAGCATGATTTTGTGTTTTGTCCTCTGCCTACCTCTTAGATTTTTCTCTTCTTGAAAGTTGTTTCACTCTGTCCCCTTGTTGGTTCTTTCACTCTTGTATTCATTTTGTAGCCTTGTTTTAAAAGGGATTGGAGAGGATTCTCATGGTGACTTTGAGCTTCTCTGCTCTACTCCACCACCTTGGCTCTGCCCTTCAATGCTTTTGTGTTTTGGAGAATATAGAGGTGGATTAGTTGCTAGCAGGGGAACGAGAAACGAGGGGCAGAGAGAGAAATCAAGCTCCCTCAAATTTTAGAAAATGAATGTTCAAGTATTTTCTCCCCCAAATGTGTGTTGCTTTCGACCTTTTCCTTCAGTCTCCTTGCTTCCTCCTCTTTATTCTGCACAGCCCTGGTGGTCTGGCAGTGGTGGTGTTGGTGGCATGAGAATTTATAACAGTCTCTCAGACAGGCCCTGTGTCTCTTGTAGTGCTTCTGATCTGCTTACCCTCTTGTCAGCTCCATGGTAACCCGGTGGGGACTCCCCTATTGAGAGTTGTTGTGTCAGTGAGGTTTATTCAGCTGTTTTAACTTTAGCAACGGGGCATCCAAGTTTGTCCTTTTTCTAAACTACCAACTGCAATATTCTTTTTTTTTTTTAAGCATCTTTGGGCTTGTCCTGAAGTGTGTTGCTCCTAGTTTCATATTTTCACAAAAATGGAGAAAACTTCATATTGTAAGTCCAGTAAACAGGCCTGAGAGACTAATTCTGGATTTAGTACTAGAAGCAGACCATGGTTACTAAGGTGTTAAATCCTATTAGGGTTGGGATATTCCTTGAATCTCAGTCTTTTTGACTATAGAATTGGGTAAATCAAGGCAACTCACATTTTTCTCCCTTTTCTTAGGGAAGGTAAGAGTTGTAATGGCTTCCATTTGTGGGAAACTTCAGAGTAGATGGTCTGATATCATGGATATTTGACTGGTCTTCTTAAAGGAGGAGATATAGTAGTTTAAAATGAAGAATTATTTTTCAGTGACCTGACTATCATCTCCCAGAGATTTTCTTCCTTTAGAAAGAACATAAACTCTGTAACACTATTTTTAGTTTTGGATACTTGTTAGGAGATTGAATACTAGTTAGACAATGGATTCTTATCATTATCTTCATCCAGAAGTAATACTAATTCAATGGTTGAAGGATAAAGGTGAAGCTTCTGAGTATCTTGTTTGCTTTCAAGAAAGACATAATGGAAATAAGATGTTACAGAAGATGTTATGTCTGAATATGTTAAGAAACATACTGGCCTACCGAAATCGAAGTTGAATAGGAAGAACTCATCTAAAGAAATTAATATCTATGCAATAGAAACCTTAATGCATGCTTTTACAACTATAAAATGGACCATGCCAGATCTGGAAAATATTCTAACAATAACCCATGCAATATAAACAAAGCACAAGGACCATCATCATTAGGTAACTAGAAATATGAATATATCCTTACAAATAAAAGAGGAAGAAGAGGATATAGTACACAGGTATAAAGGCTTTGGAAGTATTTTTGGAACAAACCAACATGACTTCTACAAGCAATATTCAATAATGACAATTGGAATTTTGAACTGGATTTACAAAATATAACCAGAAAAGTTCACCTCTAGACAGAGCCAAGGCAGGGGCTGGCTAAAATTCAACAATAGAATCAAAAATTTGTCTGTGGGTGACATCCAAAAAAAATTAACCAATAATATCTTTTTTAAAAAAATCATATTATTCACTGCCTTAGTAACAACTCTAAGACAGAAGGGCAAGGGCTTGGCAAACAGAGTTAAGGGACATGCCCAGGGTCACAGAGCTAGGAAGTGTCTGAGACCATATTTGAACCCAGTCCTCCTGACTCCAGAACTGATGCTCTATTCAGTGTATTACCTAACTGCCCCTTAGCCAATAATATGTTGACAAAGAAGTAAAAAAAAATCTACTCATGTAGATTCGTATGTAGAAATGGAAGATGATGATCTGAGAGCAGATAATTGCCACCAGAAATTACAAAATGGTTACATGTAATGATCTTGAATTGAGTGTTCCATATAGATTATTCAAGGAACCAGTTGAAACTGTGTAAGATGTAACTACTGGTTAGAAAAACTTAGCACCTACACCAAACACCTAACAATGACATAGCGGGCTAAAATGATAATTTATTAGAAGCTAGATATCTTTCACATACTGACAGGCAATAAATTTCCATCTTACAAAGATAAAATAGTGTAGAAAACCTAAAGAAAAAAATGTACTGGTCCTAGATGATGATAACACATTGAACTGAACAGTCACCTGGATGTAGCATTGGCTAATAAAAAATTTATATTTTAATGGTTGTTGTCACCCTAAGTACTCACAATTTTAAAGTGATATGGAATAACAAATCTTTCAAAGTATAGAGGCTTAGCATGGGAGATCCAAATATTTTATGAACAGGAGGAAATATATATCATTTCTGTCATTCTATCTATTCTTGAGGTCATGCTGAGGATGCTTCTGAGAGCCTACAGAAAATGAAATAACAAAAAAGAAGAAATTACCTTCCAATATTTTTATTCAACTACCAAAAACAGTTCTGTTGTCTCTGCAATAGTCCAAAGAATATTTACTATGAAAGAATAATAAGCTAGTTACTTGTTCAAGACTATTTCTATCAAGACCCTATAAAAAAGACTTTTGCATTCATTCATTCATTCATTCATTCATTCATTCATTCATTCATTCAGGAATCATTGACTCCAACCCTAGCTTCCTGGGTAATTAGCTGTATAAACACAAGAAAGTTGTTGAATTCTAGTTTTTTAATTGTCAAAAGGAAAAATAGTTTTATTCTCTTTCTTTCAATGGGTTGCAGGTAAAGGGTTTTTGCAAACTATAAGCTCCTCAGTAAGTGCAATTTCTCATTACAGAGAGACTGGGATTTCCAGGGGTTCATACCTGACTGTGGGACTTTCCAAGCCCATATCTCCAGACCTCCTTGGGAAATCTGATACCAATAGGCTGATGTTGGTATCAATGATCTATGATCCCCTTGGTCAGTTCCAAGGAATCATATAGTTTCTAATTATTCCTGGGAAAAGTGCAAAATGATCAGAGTACTTTAAAACTGGTTTGGAAAAATAGATTGTGGAATAAGAGCTGGGAGGAGAGCTAGAAGAGATCTCCAAGATCATCAATCCAATCTCTTTATTTTACCAATGAGGAAACTGAGGCCTAGAGAGTTTAATTAGCTT
This sequence comes from Gracilinanus agilis, assembly GCF_016433145.1. NCBI lineage: Eukaryota > Metazoa > Chordata > Mammalia > Didelphimorphia > Didelphidae > Gracilinanus > Gracilinanus agilis. The sequence goes on from NC_058135.1 coordinate 128,844,883, forward strand.
GCCCAAGGTAATACAGGTAGTAAATGGCAGATCCAAGATTTGCACTCTCGTCCTCTGACTTGAAACCCAGCTCTCTTATCCCTGGACCATGTTGGGCCTGAGAATACTCCCTACAATTTCAAATGTTGAACCGTGAGGCAGAGGCATGATGTAGGGGTTCATTGGAAGAGGTTATAAAGAATAACTTGAGGTATCGAGGATCTGGCTTCCTGTCTAGCAGAATAAGGACGTCAGGTTTGTTCTCCTTTGGATAGCCTCGGTACCTACTGCTCCTCTGTGCCAAGTGGGCAGTTAGGTGGCACAGTGGATAGGGTGCTGGACCTGGAGTCAGGATGACTCATCTCCTTGAGTTCTAATCTGGCTGCAGTACCTTACAAGCTATGTGAGCTTGGGCAAGTCACTTCACCCTGTTTGCCTCAGTTTCCTCATCTGCAAAATGAGCTGGAGAAGGAAAGGGCAAACCATGCCTGAATCTTGGCCAAGAAAACACAAAATGGAGTTGTGAAGGGTCAGATGCGATTGAACTGACCAAACAACAATGGTCATGAGGTAGGTCACAGCTAAAAAGAAAATCGAAAGGAGGGTGATAAGGATGGTGAAGGACTTGAATTCATGCCATATGAGACTCCACGGAAGGGAGCTGTAGCATTTACTTTGCAGAAAAGAAGACTTGAGAAGGGAGGAGGTAGGATGGCTGTCTTCAAGTGTCCGAAGAGCTGATGTTCTCTAGATGGATAAGCTGCGGTGGAGAAAGCACTGGTGTTGTCAGGGAGACCTGAGTTCAAATGTTATTATGGATGCTTACTAGCTGGATGGCCCTGGGTAGGTTGTTCAGTTTATTGCAGTCTTCTTATCTACAATACAAGAGGAGTAGATGTGATAACCTCTAAGTCTATGACTCTATTATCTAAGTCTGGGTCTGAATCTCTGATCCTATGCTCAGTCCCAGAGAGCAGGTCCAGGAACAATGTGTGAAGTTCCAGTTCCCCCTCACTTGAAGTCTTCATGCAAATGCTAAATGAACTCTCCAGTTCCCAAGAGTTCCTTGGAGTCAGCAGCATCCAAGGCCCTTTCAAATGCTGAGATTTTATGATTCGTGAAGCCCATTTCTTTTCTGTTTGCTACTAAGAAACTGTCCCTACCTGAAAGTTCCATGTTAGACTTTCATAATATCTTAAAATGATGTCCTGACCCTGGGGAGAGCGACCAGTAGGCACCAAACGCATTCACTGCATTGCATTGGCTCCTTTGGAGCCCAAATCGGGCATTTTGCACATGCCAGGAAATCAGGGGCGCTCTATGTTTTTAAAAATAGATTCATAAGCTTGCTTATTAATACCTTTAGGAAGAGACATGAAACTGCCATGTGTTGAGGTCAGCATAATCACACCCAGGCAAGAGGAAGCCAGCGGTTTCAATCAACTGTTTGAGAAGGAAAAAGGTGACAGAACTTTTCATCATTTTTTTCCTCCCTACCCGCTACCAGTCCCCCTGCTAAAATTTCTCATAAATAATAGTTTAATATTAAAATTAAAAGACTCTTGGAGAGTCTTAAATTTAACAGAAATACCAGAAGCACAATAAATAAAACCCAAAGTAATTAATGGGCTATGAGCTAAAGCTACTGAAAATATTATATATATTCACTGGAGTCAAATTTCCTGTTAGGAATGATAATAGGAGAAAGAGCTGACTTTGATGTGCTGCCAGGCGCCCCCCCAATGGGGATCCCACTCACTGTGATGTGGGCACCTGGCTCACAGATCTCAGAATGCTGTGTGGTTTCCCGCAACCAAATTTCTGAGGGAGCCAGCGCAGGGGGTGGGAGGAGGAAATGTGTTATCTATAAAAGTAAACCACACACAAAAAAAGTCTAAGTGCCACTCGGCCTTGATTCAAGCTGTATAAAGCCAAGACACTTAGCATAAAATACCATAACTTGTCTCTAGTATGACAGACCACATGGAAACCAGCTATGCGGTATGTGTGCTGCCTATGTTATGGAGGCGAAAGGGAGATATGATATGATGGAGGAGCAGTGGTGGTAGTGAGGGCATGTGGAATGAGGCTGGGGGGGGGGTGCTAGAGTGGCGAGCTGTGACTTCTGTTCTCATCTTCTCTGACTTAATTCCTGACACACAGCATGGAGGGCTCTGCTTGGGTTTGATTATTGTATTATTTAAAATAGCAGAGAGCCTTCAGAGGTGCAACTAAGGCAGGGCGAATGATCCCAGTCTCCAGAAGAAAGATATTGTTCCTTCCCAATGGGGGTATGGTGTCTTCTGACACTCTCCTCCATTGTATTATCTTCTCCATCTTCTGCCCCCCTTGATTACTCCAATTGCTTTTTCCTCAACTGAAATCATTCCTAGTTATACCTTTGACCAAGATGGTTTTGTTATTGTTGTTTGTTTTATATTTTGTTCCTGGTGACTTGAACCTTAGTAGACCTTTAGTATAAATGCGTGCAAATGAATGGGAAAAGACACAAAGGAGACTGGAATTGGCATAGAAAAATATGAACTTTGCTAAAAAGAGATGATACAATAAAGGAGCAACATTAAAAACCAAAATGGCATGAGTAAATTGTCACCGCTTCGAATGGCTTCTGGATATCCAAGCTGGAAGTGGATGGCATAGGAAGCCTATGGGGCATTTTTAAACATGGCAGGGATACTCACATTCTTGAGGACACAAATCAGCTAAGTATTAGGACACACTGCAAAATGATGCTAGTGGTCAAGACATTCTGCCCAGAGGTCTTGGTTTCGCAAGATCTGTTTGTGTGGAGACAACCCTTCTGTGTACCAGCTATCTACCACCTCTTGAAATAAGGTCCAATCTCCCTCTAGCTATGACTGTTTAGGTCTGGGGTTTTCTCCATATGATCAACCAATCAGATGTGATGTAAATTTGTCCCTTGAGAATGGTCTATCACTTCACTGGTAGAGAGAAAGAGAAACTTGTAAAACAAACTGAGGCACCCCCAAAATGTTTATAGACTTTGGCCTCGACATCAAATCCCTAAGTCTTTTATTTTTTTATTGTTGTTGTTTTGTTTTTTTCACTGTCTTTAAAAAAACACAAAACCTTCTTTCCTAAAGCTGCTAAGAATTAAATGGAAAATGAGGGTATATACAGTTGTTAGGGATACAAAGACCAAAATAATATAACCTCTAACCTTGTGAAGCTTATACTCTACTGCAAAATTGTTAAGTCTCTCAAAGATGAGATTCAGTTATTGAAGAATAAAGATAAATGTATTCATGGTATCATAACTTTCAAAATATATTTATAAAGAATTTTGATTATATTGTTAAGAGCAAATAATGAGAGTTTAAAGTTCAACTTTGAACTCCTGGTTTTTCAACAAGGAAAGCATGACTTATTTTCATTTATTTGGGAATAGCTAGGTGACTCAGTAGGTGAGGGGTAGGGACTAGGGTCAGAAGACCTGAATTCCAATCTCACCTCATACACTTACTATACATTGCTATTGTTGTGTCGTTTTTTAGTTGTGTCCAACTCTACATGATCTCATTGTGGAGTTTTCTTAGCAGAGAGATTGGAGTCATTTGTCATGTCCTTATCCAGTTAATTCTGTAGATGAGGAACTGAGGCAAACAGGGTGAAATGATGTGCTCAGGGTCACACATCAATGTTTGAGGCCAGATTTGAACTCAGGAAGGTGAATCTTTCTGACTCAAAGCCCAGCATTCTGTCCACTGAAAGAAAGGAAGAAAGAAAGAAAGGAAAAGGGAAAGAAAGAAAGAAAGAAAGAAAGAAAGAAAGAAAAGAAAAGAAAAAAGCTAAAGTTTTTTAAAAAATTCTTTTTTTCACTTAAGAAAAATGTATCAAAGCTATTTCCAGATAACAAACATTTATTAACCATCTACTATTGTTAGTCCTTATGGAAGGTAATGGATGTATAAAAATGAAAGAGAAACTGTTCTTATTCTCAAGAAGCCAACATTTTTAAGGAGGAAACAATAAATAAATAAGTACATATGAAATATGTGCAAAAGAGATACAAGGTATTGGTTTGGGGAGTGAATGGGAGGTCATAGAGAATTTTACATGGAAGGAAGTCCTTGGGCTGATTTTAGAAGGAAGCTACAGATTTTAAGAGGCAAAAAAGGAGGATAGAACCCTTTGTAGGCGCGAACCTGTGCAAAGAAGATGAGACAGAAAATGGGGAGTTACACATGAGGATGATTAGGAAGGCTATGCTGGCTGGAGCATAGAGTGCATGAAAGACAATCCTTTAGAAAGTGTTCTGTGCACAAGATGATCATGGGCATCATAGGACTAAAATAAATCAATTTCAACCAATTAATGTAGTTCAATTCTACAGGAAACCAAAATTCAGGAAAATAAATTGACCTAGTCAAGGTCCCCTACCATAAAGGAGTTAAGTTTAAAACATAAATTTTCTGATTTGTAGTTCTCTACTTTTTTCTTTTCTTTCTTTCTTTTTCATTTCTCTTTTTCTATCCTTCCCTTCCCTTCCCTTCCCTTCCCTTCCCTTCCCTTCCCTTCCCTTCCCTTCCCTTCCCTTCCCTTCC
>NC_058135.1:128869245-128947336 GCF_016433145.1 Gracilinanus agilis
GAAGAGTGGTAAGGGTAGGCAATGGGGGTCAAGTGACTTGCCCAGGGTCACACAGCTGGGAAGTGTCTGAGGCCAGATTTGAACCTAGGACCTCCCGTCTCTAGGCCTGACTCTCAATCCACTGAGCTACCCAGCTGCCCCCTTTATAGATAAAATTTTGCCCTAAGCATTGCTATTCTTGCATTCCAGAAATTTTGGTATGTTATCTTACTATTATCATAGTCTTTCATATAACTATTAATTATTCCTATGATTTGTTCTTTGGCCCACACATTAGTTAAAATTTCATTATTAATTTTCCATTTGGGCCTATATATCTTTCTGTGTGCTCAATGAAATGATTTCTATTTTTATTATGGTATTATTTATAAAAGATATGAAATTTAGAGAGAAATCTATCTCTCTATCTCTTTCTACTATACATATAATACAATTAGTGGAAGGCTTTGAAATCTTGAAATTTGGGAGTTTGAGTTTACATTTAGATTTGCATTCACTGAGGTATTCTAAAGAAAGGGAGTAACAGTCCAATTCATTCATTATGGATCTCTGGCAGGAGTATTTTATTGTACACACTCTCTTTGCTGAGCTCATAAGAAATTATTTTAAATTGTCTATTATAGTAGAATTGAAGCTTATAGAGAGTAGAGATTGTTTTTATTTTGGCTTTATAGCCTAAACACACAGTAAGATGCTAGAACACATAGTAAATGCTCAATAAATGGTTTCTGAACTGATAAAGTAGTTGGACTAGATGGCTTCTGAGGCCCCTTCTAGGTATATGATGCTGTGATCCCATAAACTCTTTCCAGATTTGCACCATCTTGAAATTCAACATCTCATTTCTGTCTCCTTTATTGCTTGCCATTGATGACTCTTCAAAAATATTCAGATATCCAAACACAACTATGATTTCATTGATGTGAATGTTCTCTCCAGCAATGTAGATCCTTTCTTCTCCATGTCTTCCAATGTTGTGGGACTCTTGTCTTGGTCATCCCATAAGTTTCCCTTAGGGGTTCAACCATCATCATTCTGGGACCATATTTACTTTTGGTAAACATCACAAGTATACTTTTTTTTCTGCCTAAGGGAAGTCCCTGGGTTATCTCACCCTCTTATCATGTAATCAGTCCATCTTTACTTTCAATCATATATTATATATTTCTTTGATTATATCTTTTATTTAGTTTTTTTCATTGCTTCTCATTTGTTATGTGGTAAACATTTCACATTCATCATGTGTCTTAGTGAATATTCATTTTCAATAATAACTCAGATTTATATAGTATTTTAAGGTTTAGAAACCACTTTCTTCACAACAATCCATTTCCATGGGCCTATGTCTTTTTATTATTTGTTCTATTTCTCAAGCTCCTAGAGGAATAGTGCTCTCTCTTTTGCTTCCTTTCTAATTCTTTCAGGGGTAGTGGCTGCTACTCTATAAAGTGAATGAATGCTCAACACATTTTGTCTGAAAATTTTCTAGATTCCCTGTAGTTCACCAGAGGCCTCTAAGATTGGATAAGTTGGAACAAAGAAGGATAGACATTAGGAAATTAAGGAAATACTGGACAAGTGGGAAGGAGGAAGGGTCTTACCTAGAAAAAATTGGAAGCAAAAGAGGAAGGAAAGACTCAGCACCAAATGCTAGTGCCCAAAGTGGGTTGTTGATAGAAAAAGCCTGAGGATAGTTTGCCCTTGCTCTGGGTCCATATTTTTTCTTCTAATACTCAGGTCTTATAATGTTGCCTTAAAAAAACAAAAATAAAAATAAATTCATTGGTCACTGTCTAGAATTGTAGGATCATAGGTTTAGATCTGGAAGATATCTGCTAAGTTATCTGGTCCAACTCCTTCTAAGAGATAGAGAGATGAAGGCATCTGACTGAAGTTGCACAGATACTTACAGAGCTTGAATGGTGGTGGTGGTTTAGACAATGGCATAATTCAAATACTTGGTTTCATGTGAGTCTGGTCATGGACTTAGCAACCAGCTTCTGTGATAAAATGGGACCCAAATTGGGTAGATACCAATCTTTTGGCTGCCTTAATCAGAGGTCAAGGGGAACAAGTGTCTTTCAGGAATACTTATCAAAATGAAGCATTAGAAAAGGAGCCTTGGGCAGGAGAAACGGTGATACTGTTAGATATACTGTTTATAAAATGAACCTTTAGGCATGAGGACAAAGCATACAAAGAAAGTAGCCTCTCTTACAAAAGATTCAATTCAGTTAAATAAGCTTTGATTAATTGTCTATAATGTGCATGGCACTGTGTTAGATAGTGAAAAAAATTATGAAACCTGTGGTCCAGCATCCCAAATATTGGACTTAGACTAGGAACAATCATTAAGGATTAATAAAATAATAAATAACAGCTATGCCTGATTTTTTTTTCATTTTGCTCCCAACCAGAGTTATCTCTGGGAAATCTTGAAATTTAGTTCATGTCAAACTCTACACAAATGTGAAGAAAAGTGTTCCAATACAAGCATTTAAGGTAAAAAATACATATATTAGGCACAGGAAAGCTTTTATATTAATGACAGAAAATGTAGACAATACACAGAAGACTCACAGTAGTCTATAAACAATCAATACTATTCTCCCTCTCTAGTGAGTTTCCATTCCCCCAGGGTCCTAAAATCCTCCAAACTTATAACACCACCTTATACTTTGGTCTGTTCTCAGAAAAGAATTCCATTTAGAATTTCTCTGGAGGAATCCTCCACTCAATTCCATTAAGACTTAATTCTATCTCCTCTCCCTTTCCAGAGAATTGTATCCAAAAAGGCAATGAACTTGGGATTTCAATAGGGCAACCCTCTGATATTGAAATAAGTCCCTTCTTTTACTCTAGAGACAAATAGAAGCTGTCAGCTTGGGATACTAACCCATGATGGGTTTGTCCATTTTGGGGGTAATAGCCTCTTAGGATTTTTCTGGAGATGATTTCCCAAAGCATATATTTAATTTAGCCTCCTTTTCCTCTTTTATCAAGTAGTCTTATGGGTTATCTCTTCCTCCTATCCATTGGTCTGTATTCAGAGCAGGCTAATTTTAGTGTTTGCATGACAGAAATATATTGTGAGGTAAATTGATTATCCCTAGGCTAACCTCCTCCCTATACACTCGCACACACACACACACACACACACACACACACACACACACACACACACCATTTGCATAGCAACTCTACAGATAGTAAATTGTTTTTCTATTTGTGCACAGTTGATTGAGCACTGGAAGAACTGAGTTTAAATCTAACCTCAGATATTTATTAGCTGTGTGCCCCAAATTCAGTCATTTAACCTCTATTTGCCTCAGTTTCCTCAACTGTAAAATGGGACAATAGCACTATATACCTCACATGAATGTTGTGAGAATCAAATGAGATATTATTTGTAAAGAGCTTAGCATGGTGCTGGGCACAAAGTCGGCACTATATGACTATTTATTCTCTTATCTTTCTTTATGTCATTATTGCTGTTACCAACTTCTATAAAATTAGAGATGAAAAATATCCCACTGTGGCCTGTCATACTCTTGTTAATATGTTCTTGAACCAACAGTCCAACCAATGGTTCAACAGTACTAATTTTTTTTAAGAAATAGAGCTAGATGACCAATTTATGACCATTACCAGTCAACCTGACTTCTCTTGCAACTGGACTTGGATGACTTGGATGACTCTGAAAGAGAGAATGAGGCTGGTGACTTTGTATAATTCTGCACTACTTAAATCCATTCATGCACAAGTCAAGACATCACCCCATGCTGTCACTAGTCCTTTTTGAAAATGAAGGATAAATAACATCAACAAACAACAACCCAACATGCTGGGTCCGGGTCTCTCACATCCTTCTGATGATTTAATGTCTAGACAATTTTTCTAAATCCTTTCCTTCTTGTTTTGAATCATAGTAGATGAGCAGCATGGTATAGTGGATATGTTGTGGGAGAAACACACCCAATTTTGTAGCAGCGTCTTACTCCAAGAATGGGAGACTCAAATTCAATTCAATCCAAAAGTAAGAAAGGAATTTTACTTGAAGAAGAGGTTTATGGTGGTATAGGAGCCTAATAGCTGGTAGAATAGTCTGGAGGCTAATCAGGTAGCCTTAGGGCCAATGAATAAGCCCGGGGACTAGTAGGGGAGCCTCTCTGGAGCTGATGGAACAACAGCTCTCCAGGTGTGGAGTAGTCACCCCAAGTGCAGAGTAGCAGCTCCAAGTGTGTTATAGCAGCTCCCACTGGAGAGTGGTAGCTTCCACACCTCTGTGGATCAGGATTGGCATATTTATTTGGGTTTGGGAGCTTGTCATTTCACATTCCAGAGAAAACTTCTCCTCTCCTGAAAACCCTGGAAAATGGGTATGGCCAAATTCAGGTAAAAGTGTGTTTTGGGGGTTGACATATATGTCATAGGGAAAAAGGAGCATGCTCAAGTTTGGGGGAATTCTTCTGGAATGCCAGTGTCCCCAGTTCATATGTCCTATGTTTCCCCATTGTCCACCTTGTCATCATTTGTCAATGTGGAAGAGATTTTGCTGGCCTTCTGGAATGAGAATATGGATGGGGGGGGGTTGTACATTGGAGGACCATTATAGGTAATTTATATCTTTCAGTTTTAACCAAAGAAAAAATAAAATGAGATGAGTAATTAATAAAACAGACTAGACACAAAGGTGATGCCCAGTATAGAATATTACAGATCCAATACACAGAAGAGTTAACTGATCAAACTGCAATTCATGCTTGATTAATGTTGAAATGACAGGTTTTGCAGTTGATCTTTAACCAGTACTAACTGGTGAGAAATACAAGATTTTAGAGTATGAAGATCTTGTTCCTATTACTACCCCTCACTGCCTGCTGTCTGCTCCCATCAGATAGACTAGTCTTGAAGTCAAGGAAACTATTGTTAATTTTGTCTCTGATACTCAGCTGTATGACTCTGGCCAAACCACTTACCCTTTCAGTGTCTCCATGCTACTTTCTAAAATGAAATGTTACAGGGGAGTGGATGATCTGCTGTAGTGGGGACATTTCCTCACCAAGAGTTCCCACCCCAAAGAAATCACAGGACAAAATCCAAACAAAGAAAAAAATAAACAAATAAACCCCCGTAAATATATTATAACTCATCTAGTTGAATGCTAACCGATTTTTGATACTTGATTTTTTTTAGTCTAGCAAAATCACTATAGAGTCTATTATTTTCCCTGAGGACCAACAGTGGCAAAGATAGGAGAGGACATGGAACCTAATGTAGTCCTAGCTCTTTCACTAATTATCTCTGTGAAACTGAACAAGTTGCTACATTTTTCTAAGCCTCTGTTACTTTGGTTGGAAAATGAGAGGGTTGAGCTAGATCAATTCTCAAACTAGGATTCTTGGATTTTAAAAAAGTTTGATAATTGTATTTCACTATAACCAGTTTCCTTTGTATTCCTATGTATAGATTCACTAGACTGCTAATGGCACCATAACACTAAAAGTTTTAAAACTCCTGGACTGGGTGATCTAACCTTCTGGCTCTAACATTTTACAAAGTCATAATTTAGTAAACCTCCAATTTAGTTTTTCAACAAGTTAAGCTTTTTGCTTCCCTAGTATTGTTCACACTCTGACAGAAGACAGGGCTCTTCTTATAAGTCTGAAATTAATGGTAATTCTCTTTTCAAGAACATATGGTATCTCTAACACATCCCTGACCTGGCATGAGTTTTCCAAATAAAATAATAAAATCTTAATTAACTCTAATTTTTATTTCAGACACTATTCTTACAGGAAGTAATAACTCTACTTGGATCCATCTGGGACTCATGGAATCTACAAATGCTTCAATCACTTCTCTGGACTGCCTTAAGCCTTGACTCTCCCTTCCCCTGCTGAAGTAATTTAAAAAGACTATTTGGTAAATAGAATCTGCAGAGGTCTCCTTCCTGTAAATTAAAGGCAAGAAGCATTTATTTTGTGCCTGGTTCTTTGATCTCACCAAAATTCTAATGAGAACCTTGGGATCAACTTTATAAGCTTCTCCATACTTGATTATCTCTCTGCCCCACAGATAGATAGTCCTTGGTACCTCTTGTTCCTTGAATGCTTCTGATTTAGAACTACTCTACCTATGCAAAACCCTTCCCTTCTATTTCCTATCTCTAGACTTTTATTTCAATCATGGACAACTTTTTTCTTATTAATTTCCTTTCCTTCTATTCCATTGTACCCTCAGGAATTGCCATTATTATTTTGACTTTTTGATCATATTTGTATTGATTCCTTTTGGTTTTCATATCATATTCACTTCTGAATATATCCCCCCCCTTTCTCCTACCCATAAAGGCTTCTGGATAACAAATAACTTTTTAAGAAAAAGAAAAAAGTTCAGAAAAACTGATTATTATATCAATGATATCTGAAAGAGTATGTAATATTCCAATGTGATCCCCTACTTTTGCAATAAAAGGAGGCAGGTGCATTTTGTCTCAAGGTAGTTTTGATACACCTTGAGATAAAAACAGGCATTGGAATCTTAGGATCAAAGGTTATAGACATTTTCAGCACTTTTTAATTTTATAAAGAACAATACCAAATTGTTTTCCCTCCGTCTGTATTAAGAAAACTTCCTTTCTCTTACATCTCTTCTTTTCACGTGTTGTACATCTTCTGCTGCTCATTGAAAGCTGGATTTCTTCTGAAGACACCAACCACATTCCTTTGCTATTTTCTGAACTTTTAACAATTCCTTTTCACAAAGGAACCAAAGGAATATATCCCAACATGAATCAGAGAGAAATAAAGGTTCCAAATTTTCACTTAAACATTCATAGCAACTATTTTTGTTGAAGCAAAGAACAAGAAACAAAGTAGATATCCATAAGAATGTAGAAGAATGTGACATCATTCAAAAATGATGACTAGAATTCAGAGAAGAATGGGAAGACCTCAATGAACAGAGTAAAGAAAATGAAAGAAGCAAACCATATACTGTAAATGAGTACAACACTGAAAACTGAAAGAACAACAAAAAGAAACACAACCAGGCAATCATAATTATTAATTACTCCTTGCTCTATTGTCACTTCTAGATCCTCCATCTGAATATGAGATTTAGGAAACTTTCACAATCCTTATCATTTGACTTTATTATTTCGTACATTACTATCATCCATTTTTGTCATCTACTGTTCTGTAAGTTACATTCTTCCTCAATGAATTCTATACTTGGCATGCAGTCATTGTCACTACTCAAATCTCTCTTCTCATTCTCAGTATAGATATGAACCTCTGAACACCCTTTCCTCTGAGTTCATCCATGTATCCCACTCCTAGGACTTCTTATCTTCCTCAGCCACTCAAAGGACTGGCTTCCCTCTTTTTTAAACTTTCTTTTCTATAACTCACTAATTCTATTCTATTGATGGCACAACCATCATTATGAGTGCTCAGTTCTGAGCACTAAAATCATGTTGGATTCTCCACTTTTCTTCATCCCCTATATCTAATCAGTTGCCAGGTACAGGATAGAATCAAGTCCAAGACAGAGCTACTGATCAGAGGATGAGATGATGTTAATGGACAATGGACAATGGAGCAAAGATAATACTATTCAGCTGTTATCTCAATTCTGTTTCCTCTTCCCAAGAATATGACTTTTGGACTGACAAGGAAAAATAAAAACGGCAAATGAAGAACTAAAAGCCAACAGATATAGGGAGATGGTAAGAAAGTGCTGAGTTGCCCTCAATGAATTCAAGTCAGTAAGTCAAGATAAACTACACATCAGAACACTGAAAGAACAGACAGATAAGACTGCAGAGGCCCTACCAACAGTCTTTGAAAGGTTATGAAAAGTTGTAGAAAGGGATATGTATTGAATTTCAAAAAAAAAAAAAGAAGTGAAGAGAGAAAACAAATTCACTTGCTTTAAGATAGGTCTTAGAGATGAGGGTTTTTCTTTGAATGGATTGAAACAACAACAGCAATAGCAAAACTCTCAGCTTCCCAAGCAAACCTTTTGTGCACCAATTAGGAAGAAACTTTGAGATTGACTGAAGACATTGCTACAAAGTGCCCTGATCCCAACTGTGAAGCATTTGGACAGTGTGGTCTCACTATAAGAGAGCAATGACACACGTTCCTCATGCAGCAACATCAGAGACCAGCAACCAACTTTGGGCTGTTATCCAATTGTCCAAGACAGGTGTTGGACCATGCCAGCAGTGAGAAGTAGTAATAGCAGTGGGGTGAGACTTCAGTAGGTGCAGCTAAGAAGCTGGGTGACAGTGGCAAGACGAGGGAAAATAGTCATAATCAAAGGTTGATAGTCATGACTGAAGGCAGAGCTACACCAGATCACAGCTATTGAAGTAGCAATAACAAGAGAATTTCTGGACCATGCCAGGGAGTTGTATGAAGCAGAGCTAGACAGCAACATGGCACAATTGGTTGCCAGGAGACAAAGCTGTGAGAACTCAGGCAGGAGAGTTTTTCCCAGCCACAATACAAAGCAGATGGCACTAAATCTGGAACCCTTCCCTATCTTGGAGCATGATTTTCCTGGGGATTTGTTCCCTTGCCACTGGCATGTGAATCTGTGGGAGATCGTACTCATTTGTGTACAGGAGCCTGAGAATGAGTCTGCTGCATGACTTTTCCAATTATTTACTCAGCTATTATGGCCCAATAAAATGCTTTGTTACATGATTCATGGTTCCTGACTTTTGTTGGTAAAGTAGGCCCTGGATGGGGGCTTGAGCCAAATACCTCCCAAATGTCGAACCAAAGTAATATGAAATTCTAGGATTAAGTGGGATATCTGTTTTAGTTATAAAGTTAAAGAAGAGACTATCTTTAATGAGGAAAATTTTATTCAAGATCTCAGTTTCTATCAAGGACTTGAGAAGTTACATTTTTTCTTTGACTTGAAGTCCCTTTTGGATGTACTCTTCCAATCATTCTTTTCCTCCACTTCCTGTATACATTTTTTCTTCTTGCTCTCATAGATTCTCACTTCTCCTAGTTTCCTTGTACTCTATGCTTGCATAAGAAATGTATCTTGCTCATATCACAAATGAAATGGTGCTTATCAGTGTCTTACCCATTAGCAATGCTAAAACAGCTCTGGAATGAGTAGACCTTTGCATCAAGAGAAGTGGATGGCTGTGTGAGCTGTAATGCTGGCTGCCATTTGTAGTTCCTTTACAAAGCAGAGCTTTCAGGAACAGCTTATCCATCAATAGCTTCAATGTCATTTTGTGGTTGCTTTATTTAAACATATCCCTATCTCTCCCCACCCGGTGACCACAAAAGATAACTTACTTGCATTGTTGGCTTTTTTCCTTTTGGCTTTAAGAAATTTTTTTTCCATTCTCAGTTGCTAGTAAGGGCTGAACTGACTAGAATAGAGAAAGGTACAATACTTTTACAGAATCCCAGAATTTTAGAGTGGGGAGGGCCCTTTGGTCCAACTCCTAACTCAAGTAGAATCTTCAGATCACCACTGAGGGAGAACTCACTACCTTCCAAGGCAGCTCATTTCCTTTTTGGACAATTCTTATTTTTCCATGTATCATTCCTGAGTTTGTTTTTATATTACTTTCATACAGTGTTCCTAGTTTCACCTGTGGGGACAACTAGAACAAATTTAGTCTTTCTTCCACAAAGTTCTTGTCATTTGTTTGTTTGATGGGTAGTGCTGAAATACTAGCACCAAGTTAAATTTCAGGAAAGTGTGATACTGTTCTTGTAGGAAGGTTTTTATCAGGAAGGCTAATAAAGTTGCTGCTTTAAATATCTTACATACACTTCACTCCTATATAAATCTAGATGGGCAAATGTTAGCAAAGGCATTCTTGATTGATTGAGAGATAAATACAGATATGTTGCTATATATCTTTTGAATGTCTCTTGCATGCACTGTGTATGGTAATGGGAGTGCAAAGAGGTATGAGACAGGACATCAGACTTCTCCATGGAGTTCGTGATCATTTTTAGAGGTGGGGTGGGGAACTGAACATACAGATCAAATGATTGCACATGCCACAAAACAGGTGACATGATGTTGTGGAGAGGGAGAGCTGGAATTGGAGAAAGGACATGTTGGCTTCAAGTTCTGCCTCGAAAACATACAGGTTGTGCTGCCATGGGCAAGTCACAATTTCTCAGTGCCTTGGATAACTTTCTAAAACTAGGAAGTGCCTAGAAAGGGCCAATCTTTATTGGTAGATGGCATTTCTTTACCTGAAAGTTCTCTATCCCAATGAAATTATAGGTCTGTCTTTGTCCCTGCATGCCACCAGGCTTTCAAAAGAAAGGAGAAGTCCCTTAGAGCAGCAATAGTCAAGGAGGTGAGATGTGTGGGAAAGGTAGAATTCCAACAGTCAAAATGAGAATTGGTTAGAGCATACATGATTAGTCTACAAACCAGTCTGGCTGATGTGGATTGTTCCTTTTCTTGTTCCCCTTCATATTACTAAATAAATCTACTTTCTACTCCCCTGTCTCATCTCTCCTCTCCTTCTCAGACTCCCCAACCTACATTCCAATTCCAATCACAGATTCTAGCCCCTCTGGCCTCAGGCTACTATTTGCTTTAAACACCACTCAGCAAACCCCTCTCCTCCTTGGGGATACCCATCCCCTTTGCCCTTGGTTGTTTGGAAGAGTCAGGTAGGTGTGTTGGGTCGTGATCTTCTCTTTGATATAAGGAGAACCTTCAGTTCTGCCAGGGGTCACATTTTGTAGAAAAATACTGTTGATGGAATTCAATAAGTTACATAGTGAGTTATAGCCTTCAAAACAAGCTTCAAGGTTCATTCGATTAAAAAATGTTTATTAATCACCTACTTTATGCCAGGCATTGTGCTGAACACTAAATATTGTTTCACAATAGCTGAAGTAAGAGGCAAAGTTGGGAAACCAACTTTCACTTTATATCTAATTGTCCAAGACAGGTGATAGGTTTAAAAAGGTATCAGTTATTTTTTCTAACTCTTAACTTCTTTCTTAGAATCAATAGTGTATTTATTCCCAGACTAAAGAGCGGTAAGGGCAAGGCAGTGGGGATTAAGTGACTGACTTATCCAGGGTCACTCAGCCAAGATGTGTGGTCAGGATGGCCGTATTTGAACCCAGGACCTGCTATCTTTAGGCCTGACTCTCTATCTACTCTGCTAATAGGACAAAAAAGGAACCAGGCTCATAATAAAAGCTGATGTACGGAAAAGGCAAAAAGAATACAGATGTCTTCAACATAGAGTGAGTGAAGGTCAGGGTGAGAAAGAGAGAGGGAGCAAAAGGGAGAGAGAGAGAGAGAGAGAGAGAGAGATGGAGACAGAGAAAGGCAGGGAGGGAGAAAAACAGAGACAGAGATGCAGACAGAGAGAGAAAGGGAGGGAGGGAGAGAGAGAAAGGGGGAGAGAGAGAAAGGGAGAGACAGACAGAGAGAGAGAGACAGTGACACAGAGAGAGAGAAAGGGAGGGAGGGAGAGACAGGGGAAGAGACAGAGACAGAGAGAGGAAGGAAAGGAAAGAGACGGGGAGACAGGGAGAGAGAGAGATAGAGAGACAGAGGACAGAGAGAGAGAAAAAGGGAGAGAGAGAGAAAAAGAGAGAGAAGGAAAAAGAGAGAGAGAGAGGGAGGGGGAAAGAGAGAGAAAGAGAGAGAGAGAGAGAGAGAGAGAGAAGATATATTTCCTTTCTCCCCAATGTGTCACTCTAGAGCATCAGGGAGAGGCTGGTAAGAGGAGAACTTTGACTCTGGTTCAACTGGCCCTTTCAACGCCTTGGTGGGGCCTTTACAACATCACGTTCCTCTATCCCTCATTTGGACAGCTTTGGTTTTAAACTCAAAATCCCCTCCTCAGTCCAAGAGGAGATGCTTCCAAGTCATGCCAGCCCCACCCTGACAGCACTGTGGGTGAGTCAGGCTTTCTTTCCCCCTGTCTCAGGGAGCCTCCTGTGAATCCAGAGAAAATCCCTCAGGAAGTCACGCCTAGCCATAAAGACCCACTCAGCCAATGTGAATCTATCACAGCAGAGGAAAAACACTATCTTGCCCCTCATGAATAAGGACTCTGTTCTGTTCCTAAGGTGGTGCTAAAGTGACCAGGAAAGCCCTGTCTTCGTTAGTGAAATGAACCACTTTCCAAAGGGGCTGCTGGCTAACCGAGAAGATAGCATTTGTCTCTAGTAGACATGTGTTCCAGCTGCTTCATTTTCTTGACTGAGGTAATCCCTAATATCTCCTTTCAGCATGAAGGAATGGAAACCTCTTTAATGGTTCTGACATGATGTATATTCAACACGATGCTCTGCCTTGTCTCTTGACATTTAATTTTCTTGCCAACTAGAGATGTGTATACAGTAATGCCCTGTCTATCTGGGGGGTCCAGCAAAACTCAACTACTTTTGTGGAAATAATGATGAAGAGGAAAGGTTTTTTTAAGGCCTCAAGAGGATAAAATAGCTTTCATAAAGCCCATGCACTCTATTCTTTACAGAAGAACCTTGCATCCTCCTTAAAGTCTAATCACTCATTTTATTCCCATTTCTGACAAGCAAGTTTATATGGTTTCTCAGCTCATAGCAGATTAGAGACCACAAATCAGAAGAAGGGAAGGTAGTAGAATGCTAGAGGTAAGCATGCTAACAGCAATGGGAAGGGATATTCAGACACAAACACAAGAAAATAAAAAATCAAACAGAATGAGAAAAACAGAGCTACTTAGAAGTATTCAGTGTAAGAGTAGCCAGCTCTATGATCCAATAGATCCATAAAATAATTGATGTTTCCAATGATGACATAAAATTTTATATACTCTAAGAAGGCAGAGTTGGAGCATCTAGGTGATATAGTGGATAGAGCACTGGACTTGGAATCATTTTCATGAGTTCAAATCCCATCTCAGAGACTTACTAGCTGTGTGACCCCGAGCAAATGACTTAACTGTGTTTGCCTCAGTTTCATTTCTATAAAATGAGGTGGAGAAGGAAATGGCAAACCATTCCAATGTCTTTGCCAAGAAAACATCATGTGGGGTCACAGAGAGTCAGACATGACTGAAAATATCAATATCAACATCAACATCAAACATCTCAACATCAATAAGATTAAGAAAGCCAAAATACGGACTTCTGGCAACATTGATGAGTGAGGGGGTTACAACTAAGCTCAGTTCCATCCCCCCATGACCATCTCAAAATATCAAGAAAGGTACTAGAGATCATAATAAATCTGATGACACAAGAAGAAGAGAAAGGAAATAATGCCCCACAAGGTAATAGCTTCAGAGAAAAAATGACAACAGATGGACAACTTGCTAGTTGACAGCTCTTATTAGCGTCCTCTGCTCCTCTATTCACTTTTCTCACTTTGGGACACATGTTCTGAGTACTGGAGAGCTGCAAGAGCATCTTTTGTTGTGTATCAGAGACTATCCTAGTTAGAGATTCAGCCAGACTGCCCCATCCTTTCGTGGATAGGAAGCTTGTGAATTTGCCCAGCCCCAGTGGTCTGGTTAAGAGAAAGCTGTCAACTTGGATGCAGAAGGGGGAACAGAAGGGAAAAGGTTTAGTTCCAGAAAGATAGTGGAGTCAGGGGTAATACCAGCTCTTCTCCATCATCTTAAAAAGACCAAGAAATGTGTCAAATAAAACAAAGGAATAAAAATCACACCTCAGAGAGGAGATAGGAAAGAATAGAAAAGGCAAATGTAATTTTTAAAATTCATTTAGAGAAATAAAAGAGGATGAATTTTAAGAAACCCTTGCCTTCTGTCTTAGAATCAATACTGTGTATTGGTTCCAAGAAAGAAGAGTGGTAAGGGCTAGGCAATGGGGGTTAAGTGACTTTTCCAGGACTGCACAACTAGGGAGTGTCTAAGGTCATATTTGAACCCAGGACTTCCCATCTCTAGGTTTGGCTTTTAATTCATTCAGTGACCTAAATGTCCCCAGGGCAAGAACTTTTAGAGAAACAATGAAAAATAAGAATGCAAATGTTCTAGCATTATTAAATCTCAAATTATATTATAAAGTAGGAGTCATCAAAACAATTTGCTACTAGTTAATAAAAAAGAAAAGTAGATCAGTATGATACTGTGTAAGTAAGACCTAGAAACAAATAATAAACAATATCTGATAAACTTAAGAAAAGAAACTGTTGGGAGAAATGGCTTCCTGGTCAATAAGAGCTCCTGGAAAAACTAGTTATTGGTTTGGCAGAATAAAGGTATAGAGCAGTGGTTCCCAAACTTTTTTGGCCCCCTGGAAATTAATTTTTTAAAATTTTAATAGCAATTAATATTACTTAGCCCCCTGGAAATTAATTTTTAAAAATTTTAATAGCAATTAATAGGAAAGATAAATGCACCTATGGCCATCACTGCCTCCCTGGATCGCTACAGCACCCACCAGGGGGCAATAGCACCCACTTTGGGAATCACTGGTATAGAGTATAAACCAACATCTTATACCAGTGATGGGAAAACTATGGCTTTCAGGCCAGATGCAGTCCCCTGAAATGTTCTATCCAGCCTCCAGACATTATTCCTAATCTGACGAATACAATGAGTAGGATACAATACAATGAAACTTTGAAAGAGTTGCCTTAGAAACAGACTGACATTTGAGCATTTCCTTTCCTTTGACCCCCTCTTTATTTTTTTTAAACCCTTATCTTCTGTGTATTGGCTCCTAGGCAGAAGAGTGGTAAGGGTAGGCAATGGGGATCAAGTGACTTGCCCAGGGTCACACAGCTGGGAAGTGTCTGAGGTCAAATTTGAACCTAGGACCTCCCATCTCTAGATCTGACTCTCAATCCACTGAGCTACCCAGCTGCCCCCTTGACCCCCTCTTTAAAAAGTTTACCCATCACTGTCTTATACCATATGCCACAATAGGTACTAAATAGATGTTATCAGAATATAAAGTGATATTCACTTAAAGAAAAATAATTGCTTAAAGAAAACTTTTTTAAAAGCTAAAATAAGAAAACAAAACTGTGGATCATAGCCCCAACATGAAAACTACAATTTCCTAAGTCACGTTTATTTTACAAATTGAGTTACAGAAGTAAACGTTTTTTAAGTATATATATAACACTGTAGAGACCTTAAAAATATTTTCCTTTAATAATAAATAATATGAACATAAAAGAGACCTACTTAAAGATTTCCTTTATGTTATTTAATGACAATATTATTGTTGAAATGGTAAACATTTTTACAACTTTTTTTGTATTTTGTGATGGGTTTAAATTGTATTACTTATAAAAAGCAAACTCTTAAAGAAAAAAAATTAAAGAAGAAATTAGAAGGGGCAGTTAAATGGTTCAGTGGATAAAGAGTCACACCTGGAGATGGGAGGTCCTAGGTTAAAATTTGGTCCAAGATATTTTCTATCTATGTGACTCTGGGCAAATCACAACTCCAATTGCTTAATCCTTACTGTCCTTAATCCTTACTGCCCTTTTCCCTTGGTACTGTTATTTAGTAACAATTCTAAGACAGAAGCTAAGGGTTTTTAAAAAAGAAATTAGAGGAAAAACAATAAGATGTCTTTCACAATAGTGGTTAAGTCTAGAAGTAATAAGAAAAATAGATAATTTCATTAAATGACGTGCATGAACAAAATTAATGCAACTATAATGAAAAGAAATGTCAATCTTAAAAAATATATATATTTATCTAGCATAGCTGATAAAAATCTGATACTGAAAATCTTCAGGGAATTCACAGACATAAAAAGTTAAATCATTCCCCAATTGATAAGTGTTTCAAACACTTCTATAAGGAAAAAATGCAAACTACTAGTGTCCACATAAAAACTATTCCAGCTTGGGAATAACAAGGGAAATTCAAATAAAGACAGTTCTGAAGAATCGCCTTTAACCAATTAACTTGGTAAGACTAATGAATGATAGTAATAATCATTCTTGAATGTGAGAGAGGGAATTCCCTCTCACAAATGGGCTATGACAATACAGGCTATCTGGAAAAATTCAGTCACAGAATGGTTGATTTAATCATATTTGAAGCTGGGCAAATGACCTATTATTGAGTTTCTATTTCTCTTAAAAGACTGTCTCCAAGGGGCAGCTGGGTAGCTCAGTGGAGTGAGAGTCAGGCCTAGAGACAGGAGGTCCTAGGTTCAAACCCGGCCTCAGCCACTTCCCAGCTGTGTGACCCTGGGCAAGTCACTTGACCCCCATTGCCCACCCTTACCAATCTTCCACCTATGAGACAATACACTGAAGTACAAGGGTTTAAAAAAAACATTAAAAAAAATGAAAAAAAGACAGTCTCCATCAGCAAATGAAGTTGGATCATTTGTATGAGTAAGATACATGTAACTAATACAGAAGTGGCATTATGACTGATCAGATAATACATTCTTATAATCTCTAATCAGTTACAAAAAATCAACATTTAAATCTCATCAGGAAGATAATATTTATTATGGTATGTGGGCAAAAGGGGCACTCAATAAAAATGCCTATACTATGCCCATGAGGATTGTTTATTGATGTCTCATTGAAGTCACTATTTATAGAACTTGTTGGCAGACTATTTCTTGACCTTGTGGCTTAAGAGCTTCCCCTAGATTGGTTGTGTAAGATACTGAATGACTGAAAAATCACGTGTTAATTTGATTACTATACAGAGAGGTGGGAATGCAAATAGAAAAGTGGATTACTCTCTACTGTCAAAGATCTCACATTCTTATTAGGAGAAATAACACATTTAGCAAGGTGCAGCTACAGGGCATATGGAAGGACATGGTGGTCCTCAGAGTTTAGCTACAGGGTGGATGGCAAGGCCCAGGGGTCAATAAGATTCATTGAGAGATCAGATGGCAATGTTGGGGGTATAGTATCAGGGCAGATGGTAAACTTTGACAATCTGCCATCTAATTGGAAGGATTACCATTTGTTACTCTCTATTTATTCAAAGCAATATGAAGACTTGTTTCTGTTCGGAAAGTAGAGGAGGGTAATAAAGTATTGGAGGAGTCCAAATTCACCTTGATGAGAAAAGGGGTAAGTGGGTCTAAGGATTGGAATGTAATAGAGATTGTGAATTTACTCTCATAAGGTGGAGATAGGGAATGAGTCTTTAGCCAGGAGGAGGAAAATGGAAGGCAGCATTGGCAGGAATACTGGAGGTGGTGGGGCAAAGGGCTGTCCAAGTTGCTTACTCCTGATGGCTTATTTGCTGCTTTTTATTCTTAATAGAAACAAAATTAAAAGCAAATTAATATTCATGCTAAACCCTATTAATGAATAACCAATGAAATGTACTAATTTACTAGAATAATCCTATTTTTGATAGTAAGAATAAATATGATTTCTATTTGCTTTTTACTCATTTGCAAGTATTTTACATATGTTTATTCATTCCTTTCAGATTTTTTGGTTTATTAGAATTATTATTATTTATCAACCTTTCTGATAGCCATTGTATATACTTCCTTTTGAGTTACATTGTGCTTTGTTTTATTTCAGTAACAATACCATCTGTGATCATTTTTCTATTAGATTTCATCACTCCTAGGGTGTATTTTTGTTGTAAGTGTTTTATCAGGCACAGTCAGTCTTTGCAACTTCGCCTAAGTGCCATTATTATTATTTCCTCTCATTACACTGATGTGCTAAAATATAAATGAGGTGACTGCTCTCTTAAGAAACAAGAATAGGTGCTTCTGGAAACACTGGCAAACCAATTCCCCTTCACATCTACTTCTTATCTTTTTCAGTTTCAATGTTATGTAGGCTCTACAAGCATCTCCGCCTATTTTTTGCCAACCAAATGCATAACTCAACATTTAAAACTATCTAAAGTGATGAACCCCTTCATTGTTTCTGGATATCTGGTGAGCAAGATCCAAAAGGACTTTGGGTTTTCGTGGCAAATACTGCATAGTCCCTTGATCCTCCCTGCCTCCTTTATGGCTATGGTTAAGTCAGTTAGGTGCTGCTTCAGTTAAAAGGAGGAATTTTCTTATTTGGTCACCTATTGGGGGAACCTCAACATTCTCCTATCAGAACTAGATAAATCCAATCAAAAAATAAATGAGAAAAAAGTAAGGGAAGTGAACAAAATGTTAAAAAAAATTAGATCTAATAGATATCTGGAGAAAAATGAATAAGGATAAAAAGGAATATACTTTCTTTTCAGCAGCACATGGCACACAGATCGACCATGTACTGGGGCATAAAAACATTGCAAACAAAGGTAGGAAAGCAAAAATCATAAATGCAATTCAGACCATAAGTCAATAAAAATTGTAATCAATCACATCAAAATCATAATCAAATAAGGGCTTATGGGAAGGCAAATTTAATAGTTATTGGAAATTAAATAATCTAATTCTTCAAAACTGGTGGGTCAAAGAACAAATTAAAGAAACAATTACAAAAAAACATATCAAAGGGGCAGTTGGGTAGCTCAGTGGATTGAGAGTCAGGCCTAGAGACAGGAGGTCCTAGGTTCAAATCTGGCCTCAGAAACTTTCCAGTTGTGTGACCCTGAGCATGTCACTTGACCCCCATTTCCCACCCTTACCACTCTTCCACCTAGGAGCCAATACACAGAAGTTAAGGATTTAAAAAAAAACATATCAAAATCTATAGGATGCAGCCAAAGCAGAACTCAGGAGGAAATTTCTATCCCTGAGTGCATATATCAACAAATCAGAGGGAGAAGAGGTCAATAAATTGAACATGCAATTTAAAAAACTAGAAAGTGAACAAATTAAAAATCCCCAGATAAACTAAATTGGAAATCCTAAAAATCAAAGGAGAATTTAATAAAATTGAAAGTAAAAGTACTATTTTTAACTAATTAAATAAGTAAATAAACCAACACACACACAAATAAATAAATAAAAGTTAAATAAAAATAATTAATTAAAGAACTGCCTGACACTTTTGAAAAAATCCAAAAACTGAAATCCTAATTCCCAAGACTATTATAATAGATTAAAAATTATTGTCTTTTAGAAATCTCACTTCCCTAATCAAAAAATAGTCAAAAGATATGAACAGACAATTTTTGATGAAGAAAACAAAGATATACAAAGCCATATGAAAAAATACTCTAAATCATAACTGATTAAAGAAATTAAAATCATAATAACCATATCATACCTATAAGATTAGCTTAAACAATAATAAAACCAAAATGATAAATGATGGAGCAGATATGGAAAATGGAGACACTAATACACTATGACCTGAGCCAATAATTTTGGGGAACAATTTAGAATTATGTCCACAGAGTTATAAAACTATGCATTCCTTTCACCCCTTTCCCCTGATAACATCACAATTTAGGCCTGTTTTCCAAGGCAACCAGGGCAAAAGGAAAAGATCCTGTAATTCTAAAATATTTATAATGGCTTTCTTTGTGGTAACAAGGAACTAGAAATTGAGAAGATGCCCATTAATTAGGAAAGGGCTGAAAAAGTTGCAGCATAGGATGGTGACGGAACACTACTTTGTGGTAAGAAATGATAAACATGTTAATTTAAAAATGAAAAAAAAAAACATGGAAAGACCTACATGAAATTATGAAGAGCAAAATAAGCAAAACTAAGAGAACATTATATACAGCAACAAAAATATTGTTTGAAGAATAATTATGAATGCCCACCTCTTGAGAAAGAACTGATAAGAAGTATATGACATAGTTTCATATGTGTGTGTGTATGTATGTATATGTGTGTGTGTGAAATGATACTTTATTTTGTGTGGGGAAGGCAGGGGGGGGAGATGCCTGGGAACTTTAATATAACAAACAAAAATAACATTTTAAAAGACAACAGTTGATCCTCTTGTCACCACATCTCCTTCTCCCCCCCAAACCTAATTTTATATCAAAGTTATTGAGGGAACAGAGATTCCTTTTTGTGTGTGCAATGCTAATAAAGTAGGATTAAAAAATAGAGAATCCAAAATTAATAAGTAGGAAAGAGGAAGAACTGAAACAGTAGATGGAAAAATGGAAATACAGATTAATTTCATGCCAACAGAATGTGATGATAGAGAGATGATTTTCCCTGGGCCAAGAAAGAAGAGGATCCAAAAAGCAATGGAAGTTAGATGGTCTAGCTAGCTAGACATAAAATAATGATAAGAAGAATCTAGGAATTCAGACATGCTAGAAAGTAGACTTTTGACAAGGGAAAACAACTGAATGTTGATAAACATAAGGACATAAATTACCATAGGAACTCTTTATTCAATACGTATTCCTAGGAAAAATAGAAAGCACTGCAGCAAAATGTAGGCTTAAACAAAGATTTATATCATACAATATTAAAAATTAAAATATAAGAAGTAGTATAATAAAAATATGAGTGCTAATGAAAGGCCATAGTCTTTACAATTGTGGTTTGGAAAATAACAGTATCAGATGGGATAGTGAAAATTATTAAAGACAAAGGAGATTATTTTGATTATATAAAATTAAAAGTCTTTTTTAAAAAGAAAACTAATTTATCTGGATTAAGAAGAGCTGAATGATAGAAAGGTGATATGAACAACAAAATATTCATAGCATCATTTTATTTTATTTTATCTTACATGTTTTTTAATTTTTTTAAACCCTAATATATTTTATATATATCATTCTATATTAATTTTACTTGTTATAGGGCTAGGCAATGGAGGTCAAGTGACTTGCCCAGGGTAGCACAGCTAGGAAGTGTCTGAGGCCAGATTTGAACCTACGACCTCCTGTCCCTAGGCCCGGCTCTCAATCCAATGAGCCATCCAGCTGCCCCCTTACATGTTGTTACAGCTTTTAATAACCATTTTCTGACATTTTGTGATCCATGCTCTTTCCTTCTCACTTACTCCTTCCCTTTTCCAAAATGGCAGGTAATATGATATAGGTTGTACATGTCTTATTACACAATATATATTTCCACATTCATAAGGTTGTGAAAGACATATATCATTTACACTAGAGAAAAATCCATGAAGGAAATAAAGAAAAGAATAGCATGCTTCAAACTTCATTCAGACTCCTTGAAATCTTTTTTTAATTTTAATATTTTAAACTATTTTTCCATGTTTACATGATTCATTTTCTTTCCCTCCCCTCTTCCCTATCCCCTCCCAGAGCTGACAAGAAATTCCACTGGGTTATATAAATGTTATCACTTGATACCTATGTACATATTATTCATTTTTGCTATAGAGCAATCCCCCCCAAAATCCCAAATCTTATAACCATATAAGCAAATGATAAATCATCTGTTTTTCTTCTTCCTTTCTACTCCCTTCCTACTTTTACAGTTCTTTCTCTTGATGTAGTTAGCATGCTTTCTCATAAATCCCTTGGGATTATTCTGGATCATTGCATTGCTACTAGTAGTAAAGTCCATTACACTGGGTTACTCCACAATGTTTCACTTTCTGCCTACAATGGTCTCTTGGTTCTATTCATTTCACTCCACATCAGTTCAGGGAAGTTCTTCCAGTTCATGTAGAAATCCTCCAGTACATCATTCCTTACAGCACAATAGTATTCCCTCACCATCATATACCACATTTTATTCAGCCATTCCCCAATCAAGGGACAACCCCTCATTTTCCAATTTTTTTGCCACCACACAGAGCAAAATTATGAATATTTTTGTACAACTCTTTTTTATTCTCTCTTTGGGGTACAAACCTAATAGTGGTATTGCTGGATCAAAAGGCAGCCATTCTTTTGGTCATAATTCCAAATTGCCTTCCAGAATGGTTGGATCAATTCACAACTCCACCAGCAGTGTATTAGTGTTCCAATTTTGCCACATCCCCTCTAACATTTATTATTATCCTTTACTGTCATATTGGCCAATCTGGTAGGTGTGAAGTGGTACCTCAGAGTTATTTTGATTTGTACTTCTCTAATCAGAAGGGATTTAGAACACTTTTTGATATAATTATTGATAGTTTTGATTTTTTTTGTCTGAAAACTATCTATTCATTACCCTTGACCATTTGTCAATTGGGGAATGGCTTGATATCTTGTACATTGGACTTAGTTCCTTATAAATTTGAGAAATTAGACCTTTGTCAGAGATTTTTATTATAAAATTTTCCCCAGTTTGTTGCTTCCCTTCTAATTTTGGTTGCATTGGTTTTGTTTGTACAAAATTTTTTAAATTTAATATAATCAAAATTATTCATTTTATATTTTGTAATGTTCTCTATCTCTTTCTTGGTCTTAAATTCTTTCCTTTTCCACAGATGTGACAGGTATACTATTCTATGTTTAGCCCATTTACTCATAATTTCCCTCTGTATATATATCATTTATCCATTTTGAATTTATTTGGTATAGGGTGTGAGATGTTGATCTAAACCTAATTTTTACCATATTGTTTTTCAATTTTCCAGCAGTTTTTGTCAAATAGTGGGTTCTTTTCCCCAAAGCTTTTTCTTTTTCTTTCTAATTCTATAAAAAAAGTTTTTTGGTAGTTTGATAGGTATGGCACCGAATAAGTAAATTAGTTTAGGTAGGATTGTCATTTTTATCATATTAGCTCATCCTACTTATGGGCAATTAATGTTTTTCCAATTGTAATCTAGTTTTATTTGTATGAAAAGTGTTTTGTAGTTGTGTTCATATAATAACTGAGTTTGTCTTGGTGAATAGATTTCCAAATATTTTATGTTGTCTAGAGTGATTTTAAATGGATTTTCTCTTTCTAACTCTTTCTGCTGAGTTTTGTTGGAAATATATAGAAATGCTGGTGATTTATGTGGATTTATTTTGTACCCTACAACTGCTAAAGTTATTAATTATATCCATTATCTTTTTAGTTGTTTTCTAGAATTCTCTAGGTATACCATCATATTATCTGTAAAGTGTGATAGTTTAGTTTCCTTGTTGCCTACTTTGATCCTTTCAGTTTCTTTTTCTTCTCTAATTGATGCCTCTAGAATTTCTAGTACAATATTAAAGAGTAGTGGTGATAATGGGCATCCTTGCTTCATTACTGATCTTATTGGGAAGGCTTCTACTTTATCCTCATTGCAGATGATACTTGCTGATGGTTTTTAATAAATATTGTTTATTATTTTGAGGAAAGGACCTTTTATTCCTGTTTTTCTGCATCTATTGAGATAATCATGTGATTTCTATTAGTTTGGTTGTTGATATGGTCAATTATGCTGATGGTTTTGTTAATATTGAACCAGCCTTGCATTCCTGTTATAAATCCCACCTGGTCATAGTAAATAATCTTTGTGATAACTTGCTGTAGTTTTCTTCAGTTCCTTCTAGGGTTTTCCTGGATCCTTGCATTTGTTGATGATAGTTAAATCCTTTATAATTGATCATTGTACATTATTGCTGTTACTGTATACAACATTCTCCTTGCTACAGACAACATATATCTTTCTAGGGATTTTTTTGGTCATTTCTTGTGTCATGATAGTATCATAGCACCATTTTAAAAAATATCAAAAAGATGTCAACAATGTTTCTAATGATTTGGGAGTTGTTGAAAAATACATGACATATGAATATAATGGAATATTATTGTTCCATAAAAATTATTGATATAAGAAACATGTGGAGACTTATAAGAATGGAAGCAAAGTAAAGAAGAACTCAAAGAAAAATATATACAATTACTATAACCATGTCAATGATGAAAATACTATGAGAAACCAGCATTCATATCAAATATAATGGCCAAAGTTGCTTCCAGCTGACTGAGGTTAAAACACACTTCTGTTCTTTTTGTCAAGAAGCTATGAATGGAAAATTACATGTGTTGTAAGTCACAATCACTCTATTACACTGTTTTGATTAACTATCTTTTATGAGAATGTTCTATGGGGGAAAGGTTGTTTATTAGGAAGTGATTGATGAATCAAAACAAAATTTATCCAAAAATGGGAAAAATAAATGAAGTCAGCTCACAGACTCTCCTTAGAAAGGTGAATAAAAGGTCTAATAAAATTATTTTCATTGTGCATCCAAAGGCAAGAAGATCACCAACTGTACGAGAAACTTTTCCCCTCTCTACAAGGTAGAATAATAACACCTGTCCTACCTATCTTATGGTCTGTTATAAGGTTTAAATTAGGCAATGTATATGAAAGTACTCACTAATGATAGAGTATATATCATATAATTTATATGAATATAGATATTATATAATGTGTTATATGTATGTAAATATCTTTATTCTTAAAATAATTGTTTTGTTTTTTGAAATATTTTTGTGAACCAGGATACTTTTCTTCTTGTGGATTTTAATTCTAGTGACCATTTCTATTATCCCTTCTAAACATTATTATGAGTAATAATGAGCAAAAAGAGATTTAAAATACAAAATAAAACAAAGGAAAACATGTAACAGCCCCAAATCCCTCTCTGCTTTACTGGACTTAGACTATCTTAGTACAGGCTGCTTTTGTTCTAAACATGCACTTCCTATCTGGAACATCATCTCCTTTCTGGAATCATCTAATCCCTGAATCTTCTGTATGCAATCTTGTTCACTGATGTCTCCTTGCCCATGACACCAGGACATGTAGGAAACCAATCAGAAGTGCCTGAGTGAGACCTACCCCTCCTTATAAAACTCTTGACCTTGACTTGTTTTATGCATGCTCTGGTTATGTAGGCTGCCCTAGGTTTCTTTAAGGGATAGGTGGTCCATGCATAGAGAATGGGTATGGGTATTAGCTATTGATTTTAGTGTAGAAAAGTAGATTACAGACATTATTTTGGAGACATGGAGGTCCAATCCTGATATGGGAAGACTGGAGCCATTGCCTTGGCTGAGGAAATGATAGCTTTAGTTATCTTTTATAACCATAAAATAAAAATTAGAACTAGCATTGCTGAAGATTATTCTTTCAGTAGAACAGTTATTGAACTTCCTTCTTCTTCTTGTCATGCCCAAAATCCACCATGATCACTGCTCGTTTTCCCTTTTAGTCTCAAGTCTTCCCCTATGTGAGTTAACACATAGCAAATAAGGGACTCTTTATTGCATCTGACTTTCACTGGCCAATTTGACTCTTTTGCCAACATCTTACGAGTCTTCCAAATGACTACAATGACTTGGGATAACATATTTATGTGTTTGGCTGGAGTATTATCCTTTTTAAAGTACACTTTAGGATAGCATTGGCAAAGACGTGGCATGAGCGCAGAGCCGGCACTCGGGGAACTGCTCTGTTCCCCTTCTTGCCAGAACCCCAGAACATTTTTTGCATGCTCCACCCCTCTGTCCAGTCACCCAAAGCAAGCACTTTCTCCCTCATCTCTCTCCAGTATTGTGGGGCTCACAGAAGGTTTGAATTTGCTCTCTGGCACTTGAACTTGGAAAAGGTTCACCAATGCTGCTCTAGGAACTGGTTCATCACATTGGGCTGAAAGTCAATAAATAGAAGCTCATCCTGATTTTTGTCAACTTCTCAGAAGCTTTTGTTTTTAATTTCCCCAATGCCTTTTTACTTTGCTTTCCAACATAACGTAGTGGCTCAGAAAGGTGGTGGCATAGTGGGCAACAAGGTGGCACAGTGGATAGAGTGCCCAGCTGGAGTCAGGAAGATTCATCTTTCTGAGTTCAAACTGGAGCCTCTGATATTTACTAGCTGTGTGACCCTGAGCAAGTCAATTAACCCTGTTTGCCTCAATTTCTTCATCTATTAAAAAATGAGCTAGAGAAAGAAATGGCAAACCATCCTAGTATCTTTGCCAAGAAAACCCTAAATGGAGCCACAAAAAGTTTGATATGCCTGAAATAACCAAACAACACATAAGATGGCTTAGTGGATAGAGTGTTAGATCTAGAGTAGGAAGGCCTGATCAAATTCTGCCTCAGACTCTCAGTATTTATGATACTCTCTCTTAGCCTCAGTTTTCTGTGTGATAAAATGGAGAAAATAATAGCACCTATCTCATAGGCTAGGATGTGAGGTTCAAATGAGATAATGCATGTAAAGTGCTTTGCAAACCTTAAAGTACTATATCGATGCTAGTTAGTATTGCTTTTATTGTGACATTATTAAGATTTGCCCTTCAGTGCTTAGCACAATGACTGGCACAGACAATGAGCTTTTTAACATCCTAATTTTAGTTAGCCTCCTTTTTTTTTCTAAAGCTTTTGATTTTTTTCTGCACTGATGACTCCAATGTCTGCATTCATTTTTAGAAACTTCATTTTCTAAGGAAATTTTACCCAGAGGTCAAATTCCTTTCTAGCAGAAATATTTTCAGAAAGGCAATGCTGACTTATAGTCAGGGAGACCTGATTTCAGGTCCTGATTCTAAAATACTTTGCTGGTGGCAAAAATAATTATGCCAAATACCTAACAAAATGTATGCTGCTCCTTGAGGGCAGGGATATCATTGTTCTTGTCTTTCTGTTTCTAGCTCCTAGTCCTGTGGTGCTGCATATATAAGGCAGTTATTAAATGTATGACGGATTGAATTGAATCGCAACAAAAATGTTCATGTGACAATTTCCAAATGAAGATTGAACTGATAATTGGTTATTTCCAGGAATATGATTTCAAGACATCATAAATGGATTTGTAATCCTAGGAGAGCTGACAGTCCTTCTACCTGTGCAGGACACAACCCCCTTAACTGTTAAATAAATGTGATTAATAGAAGCAGGAGTAGTTTCTATGGTTGCTACTATTACTTTTTTTTCCTTTTAAATTCTCATCTGTGTCATTCTATACTTTTCCCCAAGAAAGCATTTATGGGAGACTTATGCTGGTTACTTTAATCATTCATTGATACTAATGTGTTGCTTAGGAATCCAAATCCACTCATACTCCATATTAAATCTTTCAAATGAGAAAAATAATTGGATCAGATCCCTAGAATTCATTGTCATAAGATTAGTTTGTTCTGTTTTGTTTGGTTTGTTTAGTAGTTTCAGTAGTGTCCAACTCTTCTTGACCTCATTTGGGGTTTTCTTCGCAGAGTTACTGGAATAGTTTTGCCATTTCCTTCTCTACCTCATTTTACAGATGAGAAAACTGAGGCAACCAGAGTCAAGGGACTAAGCTAGTAAGTATCAGAGGTTAGATTTGAACTCATGAAGATGAGTCTTTCTGACTCCAGGCCCAACACTCCATTCATTGAAACTCTAATTTAAATACGATCATTTCTATGCTACATTTAACAGAAGGGACTCATTCCATGATATTTAATAAATATGAATGTACAAAATAATCATATTAAAATATAATAGGAATTACCAAAGCAAATAAAAATATAATAAAACATAGATAATATGAACTTAAGTGGCCAGTGGGGATTCTTATGTACTCCTTGTTTCTATTTAAGTTTGACACCACTTGTGTAGAGTTCAATCCAATAAGGGGAGGAATGGCATAGCAGTGCAGAGAGCAGTGTGGGTGTAGGCATAGCTGACCTTGGAAATGGAGTGGCTCTTCCTCTTATCCTCATTTGGGAATGGAAGAGAAGGTAGGTTCAAGGTGTGAAAGCCTTAAGGTGAAGGCAATCAAGACAGCAGATTTGTGCTACATATCTCAGATTGGAGAACTCCTCCCAAGCCCAATGATGATCATCTCTGAATTTCCTTGGGGAAGAAACATTTTTATTACTACCACCCTACATTACCATTCAGGGGAAAGATACAATTTTCCTGCTCTGGATTTTCTTCATGGTGAAAGGCTATCATGAAGAGATTGTATTTTATTCTATAGGTGATAAGGAGGGAGCCCCTGAAAGCCTTTGAGCAGTGGAACAGTAATGGTCACCCTGTACCTGAAAAATACTTTTCACACTCTGTGGCACATGAATTAGAAAAGCAAGAGATTAGAAGTAAGCATTCCCATCAGCCAAGAAGAACTAAGAACCTGAACTAGTGAAATGGCTCTGTTGGTTGAGAGAAAGATGTAATGTAGAGACAGAATAGACAAAATTTGATAACTATTTGGATGTGGAGTGGGCATCAGGGGAGTATGAAGAGTGTAGCAGGACCCTGAAATTTGAAATCCTGAGTGAATGAAAGGGTTATGACCTCAACAGAATTAGATAAATTTGGAGGACAGCTGAATTTTAGGGAAAAGATAATGAGGTGCAATTGGAACATGTGAAATATGACATGTTTATGGGTCATCTAGACTGACCTAGATGAAGGCAATTGGTATTTGTGAGAATAAAATTTAGGAGTGAGGCTGTTACTGTTGTTCAGCCCTATCTTGATGCTGTTTGGGAATTTCTTGGCATGGATACTAGAGTTGTTTGCCATTTCCTTCCTAACATTTTAAAGATGAGGAAATTGAGGCAAACAGGGTTAAATGTCTTGCCCAAGGTCACACAGCTAATATTGGAACTTAGGTTTTAATTCAGGCCTCCCTGATTCCAGGTCCAGTGTTCTATCCATTGTGCCACTAATTGCCCCAATCCTAGGAGGTAGGTGCTACTATTATCTCCATTTCACAGATGAGAAAACAGAGGCAGAAATGGATTAAATAATTTTCTCAGGATCACCTAGCTAGAAAGTGACTAAGGTCGGATTAGCCTCTCAGTGTCTCAGACAGCTTTCTAAAACTGTAGAGGGCATTTCCATGTGATAACTTCTTTCCACAAATAACAATCACAAGTATGGATCAAAACAAAATCCTGGTGCTAAACTCTGAAACAATCTGAGTTCAAATCTGGTTTCAGACACTTATGTGACCTTGGATGAATCATTTAACACTGTTTCCTTAATTTCCTTATCTGTAAAAAGAGCTAGAGAAGAAAAGGGCGAACCACTCTAATATCTTTGCCAAGAAAACCCCATATGGGATCACAAAGAGTTAGATGCAACTGATCACAATGACAAAAAACAAACAAAAAAAACCCAAAAAAACCTTTGATAAAATGAACTTTAGCCAAGTAGTAGGATATATACCTGTAACCCCTGCTATTAGGGGAAGCTGAGACTGAGGCTAATTGATTGCTGGAGTTTAAGAATTCTAAACTGAAGTAGACCTTAAGGTTAATCAGGTGTCTAAACTACTCTAGCACTAAAATGGTGAGTCCCTGGGAGTGGAGAGACATCCTGCCAACAAAGAAAGGGCAAACCACCCTACATCAGAAAAATGGAGGAAGTTAAAGCTACTATACTGTTAAGCATTGGGATCAACCTGCCAACGGGCATGGTACATCCAGCTGGGTGAGACAGAGAGAATCAATCTCAGAAGGGGAAAAAAAATAGCCTTTCAGTGGTCCTTACAGAAAACTATTTTCCATGGAAAGATAAATTTCTATTTAGTTGAGAAAGGATGTTTGAAATCTTTGTCCCTTGTTAATTTAAATAACTAGTCTTTATTTTAAATTACTTGTCCCTTTGTCCTTTATTAGTTTGGATAATATTAAAAAAGCGTGGACTGATTGAACAAGTATATATGTGTGTGTATATATATATATGCATATATATATGTATGTATGTGTGTGGTCATATTTTGCCCCTGTCTGGCTTTAACATAAGGGGCTGAGAACTTTTGACTTACATCATGGCTATCCGTAGCAAATCCCCCAAACCACATCTATAGTGTGTGTAATAACACAAGGAACTCAAAATAGGAGCAGGGCAAGTGCAAGATGAGTTAGAGTGAAAGGCAATAAATCTCCAGCCAATGGGATTTGGACAACCAACCTCACTGGCAAATCTAACAACTGCCAACCCTGGAATGTGTCAGCAAAATATCATAGTAACTGTTACCTGGTAGGTTGTCAGAATTCTAAGAAATGTGCAGATCAAAAATGTAGCAACTGGGAGGTATTCCAAATGCCTTCGATGTGTATCTGCCTAAACAAGGAGGCCATTAAAATGCCCTTTAAAAGGTCCTGTTAAAATAATAATGCAATAAACGGGGTGTGTAATCTAAAAAACTTTTCAAGGCAGCACCAAGTAGTGAGTGCCAACCTGACTCGACCAACTCCTAAGCTTTGGTCTTTCTCTGTGTGTCCCGAATGAGAACGCTGTCAAAAGACAGAGCATTCAAGGGTAAATGCCCCTAAATATTTAAAAACTGTCTTCTAGGGGAAAAAAGGATTCATAGCATTAAATATAATTTGCATTATTAACATTTTCTCCATCATTTTCTTAAGTCTAGATAACCGATAAAATGATAAATCAAGCCTTAGGATATACTTACTATTTGAAGATTTCTGAGGTGTGCTTGCACATGCTGAAAATTTAACTGGTTCAAGTTTCCTCCTGTACTTCCTTGATAGTATCTCGCAGTAGTAACAGAGTGGAGCAGAGAGAGCTGCCACTGAGGTTAGGAAGATCTGAGATCGAATCATACCTCTGTAATTTACTCTCTGTGTGATAATGAACCTCAATCTCTTCCTCTTTAAATGTAGGATAATAATTCCTGTTGTGTCTGTCTGACAGGATTATTGTGAGGCTCAATTAAGCTGATAAGGAACAAAACAGCTTGAAAATTCTAAAGTTCTATATAAATCTGTCTTACTCTCCAATCACTTGCGCCCCAAACTTCTAATGCTATAGTGTCACTTATCATCTGAATAAAAATCTGTAGCAAATTCCTTTCCTCTTTATAGAAAAGAGAGAAGAGGCTTGAGAGCCAATAACCAAAGTCTTTTTGAGTTTCTCTAACAGAAATGAATTTTGTATCACCAGAGGTAAGTATCAAGACGAGACTGAAATACTAAGAGAATACTACACAGAGAATTTTGTCTTTGAATTTCTCATCCCTGGTATAACACAGAGTACACAGTCAGGGCTTATTATATATTTGCCCATTTGGACTTAAAGCATGTGAGGATTTAACTATATTGCTATTGAACAATTTAATAGTGCCCCATTCAGCTGAGGGCAGGATTTAAACTCACAGTCACAGAACCTCATCCTTCCTACAATCTTGTCAACTGATGGACATCTCACCTTTTCTTGAGAAAATTTCCAATGAAGGAGCATGCACTAACTCTTGGGTTAGCCTATTCCACTTTTGAATAGCTCTAGTGGTTACTTTCCCTCATTGTCCTTAGCTCTGCCTGCTGGGGCCCAGCAAAAAAAGGATAATTCTGATTTAATGTGACAGTCCTTTAAATACTTAAAGATAAGCATCATGGCCAGCCCGCAACTCTCCTTTCCAGGCGAAATATCCCTAAAAGGCAAAGAAACCCTTTGACTTTATGTAATCTTGGATTATGTTTTTGTTGACCTCATTAATGTTCAAAATAGATTCTCTACAGAATGCTTTACCTAAGCAAAAAAAGCCTATTAATGTTTCAAATCTTTAGCAACTTGTGGAATAAATTCAAATTCTGTCTCTATTTTCCTCTAACCCAATTCAGAGAATATGCCTGAGATTACAAAATCTTCAATAGTCTCAGCTTGTTCCTGGTAGCAGTGTCATTTCTATTTCCCCAAATCCTCAATTAGTAGAAAAACCCTCAGTAGGACTTGAACACAACTTATATTTTATGTTTTAAGCTCATATTTTCATATAGAGGCAGCCCAAGGCTGACAAGATATATTCAGAAATTACATTTTCATTTAGTGCTTGGAGCTCAGAAATACACTTTTATAAAAGGTAGCTAGATTCTCAAGCTAGCCCAGAAAAGCTGATTTAATGCTAAGTGATAAATAGAATTATAAAGCCAATGTCTGTTTTCCTGCTCATTTTCTCCACTCTGTTCATTGATACTACCTCATAAAGACTTCAACTTTGATTTTCAACCCTTTTGCCCACTTGTTTCATGGTTCCATAGAAAAAGCTAATAGTATTTAAAAGTTTATCTTATCATACTATGTTTTAAGACATTTTTATATGTAACAATTTGTATTAGTTACTAATATCATCTTTTCATATAGGAATACAAATCAGTTGAACTTATTGGATCCTTTCATTATTTTCCTTTCTTAATTACCTTTTGGTGATTCTCTTGAGTTTTGTATTTGGACATCATATTTTCTGTTTTGCTCTGGAGGAAAATGAAATTTAATCAAATTTCAGTGACCTTTTAGTTTGTAATTGTATTTGTTATGACAATAATAGCATATTTCAATAGGAATGTGCTACTTTATTTAGAGGTCATAGTTTTATTTTTACAGTACATGACTGTAATAAAAAAAAAGTATTCTCTTTGATATGCAAACTTTTCCCCAAAAGTTCACTTTGGGGAGGGGCGAGGTCCAAAGTTGCTACACATTGCACATATTTTTGGACTCTGACAAAGTATTGATCAGTTGTGCTGACTTTTCCCCCTTCTTTCCTTTCTCTCACTCTCTCTCTCTCTCTGTCTCTCTCTCTCTGTCTCTCTCTCTCTCCCTCTCTCTCCATACATATATATATATATATATATACATATATGCATATATATATACACATATGGGACATGAAACTTAACTAACATTATTTTTAAAAAGTTGCTCTCTGCGGTAACTTTTTTGATTGACACCACTTTCTAATTGAAGAGTAAGAAATGTATGTTCACTTCTTGTTCTTAATTTCCTCTTTTTCTGAAATGAAAATTCTTCTTTCTTCCTTTCCCAATTTCTTTTAAGTTTTTTTTTGGTGGGTGGGGCATTAGGCGATAATGGAAAATATGGATTCCAAGAGTAAGATGAGAATATATTCCAGGAATGTGAGACAGCTACCTATAAAATAGGAATAAAAATGATGTATCCTTAATATATATTGCACAGGACTGTGGTATGTTAGGAGTTTTCTTGTAAATCTTAAAAACTATATAAGTAGGAGTTATTCGTGACCGTTTATTATTATAGAATACTTTTTAAGTATCATCTCATTGGAAACTCATGAGAATATGGTGAAGTAGATACTGGACATATTCCCCCCCCCCCATTTGATCTTAAGTCTAGATAATCGATAAAATGATAAATCAAGCCCTAGGATATACTATTTGAAGATTTCTGAGGTGTGCTTGCATACCCTGAAAATTTAACTGGATAATGACACTCAAAAGTTGTGAATCTTACCTTTAGTTGCAAGTAATTGGCAGACCAGAAATCAAACTCAGGGGTTGAGTGATGGGCAAGTCTAGTGGTCTTGTGTTATTCCTCACAAAAATAGCATAAGGAAAGGCAAGCATCTTTCTGTAGCAAATAAGCATGTTTTATACCTGGCTTTCTTTCTGTGACCCCCAAACCAGGCCACCCTTACTACTAACAGCTCTGCCATTTTCCAAGCAAAAATATCAGAGGTCAATTAATACATAATCAGGAAGACAATTGAAAACCCTAGATCAATTGTCCTATGATCCATTGGATCATGGTATAGCATTTGATTATGTCCACACAGCATAACATATTTGGCTAGTTTGATCATTATAGATACTAAGTTGTTTGGCTGGCACTGATGATAACTGGCTAATGTTGGCTTTAGTTGTTCTATATTGACAGAAGTTTGGTTATTCCAAAAGAAGAGGATCATAAGAAAATCTGCGAGGTAGGAAAGCTTCTTTGAAATGAGCAGAATATGTTACACTTCTCTTAGGCTTTCTGCCTTCCTTTTGCTAATCATTGTTTGAATTATATTGGGTCCTGCCTAGCTTAAAAGATACCTAAGGCTTTGTTAAGTCTCAGTTATTTTCTAACTAAAGACATTTTCTTTTCTTCTCATGTATCATGCCAAGACCAGTGTGGGCTTTTAGGAGAAGGAGAGATGCCTGCTGGGGCCATCTATTGTCTTCATTATTAAAACCAGTTGGGGGATTTCTATAATCTTTCCCTTTTATATATTCTGCCCCTTTCCTCCCCCCACTCCTTGAATTCACCATCTTTTACATCACAGGGATGCTATCAAGGTCTGAAGAAAAGGAGTCAAAAACAGTGCAAGATGCTTCCCAGACGGCTTTCCTACCTGCTTGTGTCCATCACTAGGACATTTTGATCCTGAAGACAATGTCATGCCCCTAAGTGAATTATTGTTTTTCATTTCATCAAAACATACTCTTCAAAACTTTCAGAATGGGTACACATATTTTAACCAGAAAATAAGCCAATGTAATTGGCAAAGCTGATGATGTTGATATGAATGTCCCTCTTCTCCCCTTCCCTTAGTAAAAAAGCTTTGCGGAGTGTAAAAAAAAATAAAGGAAATTAACACCAAGAAATGGATTAGTGTGGCGGGTACAATTTTATCCTTCATTGAACAGAAATTCCAAATAACGATTGATACATCAATTCACACTGAAGTTTATGAGACTTGGTAGCAATAGCTTTGGAAAGGGACTGAGGGAGGGTTCAACTTCTCCTTGTGATGTATTTGTAGCTAACATCTCCTGATTGCAGTACAGAGCCACAGTAGTCCTTGCAGTAGTCCTGATTGCAGTACAGAGCCACAGTAGTCCTTGCAGAAAGAATCTCAACAATGAACTAAATAAACAAGCCATTAAACCCAGAACAGAATGTTACACAGACTCAGGGACCACTTTGTTGATTGCTCTTGACTTTTTTAGAGGTTCCAGAGTGGCAGAGACTCCTGGTAGAACTTCTTTTGGATTGTGCTTCCATTGTGAGTCAAGGTTAGAACATTTCTGAAATTCCCAAAATGTTCAAGTAAGAAGGGATTTTAAAGCTCAAGCCTCTCTTTTACAGATGTAGAAAAAGAGTCTTAGAAATACAATCACTTTCCCAAAGTCAAATTAACTGCTTAGTATTTTCTTCTAACAAATGTCTACTCATCAGTTCTTCAATTTCTAGGTGCTTTTCCTTCCAACCTCCTTAGGGAGATGTGATGAAGTGTTGATACTGAGGAAGTCCTAGGGATAGGAAAGTACCCCAAAGTCAAAAGTCTCTAACTTTACATTGAGAATTTTGTGACTACTGGAAATGGTAAAAATCATATTCAAATTGC
This sequence comes from Gracilinanus agilis, assembly GCF_016433145.1. NCBI lineage: Eukaryota > Metazoa > Chordata > Mammalia > Didelphimorphia > Didelphidae > Gracilinanus > Gracilinanus agilis. The sequence continues at coordinate 128,904,106 of NC_058135.1, forward strand.
TAAAAATTTAGGAATTGCTTCTATCATTGGGATGGCAAAGGAGGCAAGAGAACAGAGAATCAAACTGTCAGTTTCAGTTAAAACATAATTTGATTTTTAGCATTTTCATTGACAAATATTTATTGATCACCTTTTACCAGACACTGTGCTAGGTGCCAAAGATGAAAATTAAACTCATGGGAGCTGATGGGGCTTCCAGGAGAGATTATGTGGAAAGAGAAGAGAAAGGGACTATGTCATAGGTTGGAGGATATTTAAGGACATGATACGGAACATAAGCTAGCTAAGGAGAATAAGAAGGAGAGATTGGGAGGGAGGAGGAGAATCAGGATAGAAAAACATCATGAAAACTCAGGGGAGACACTAATCAGGAGGAAAGAGTGGTCAACAATGTCAAGTGCTTGAGGGAAGTCAAGAAGGTTGATGACTGAGAAATGACTCATATTTGACAATTAAGAGATCATTGATAACTTTGGAGAGGGTGGTCTTAGTTGAGTGATAACGTTGAAAATCAGATCACAACATGTTGAAGAGTGGGTGAGAAAAGGAGAAATTAAAACAATTAGAATAGATTTGTTTGTGAAAGTGAAAAGAGGTACAGAACTATAGTTTGGGAGATGGTTGGGATTAGTGAAATATTTTTAAGGAAAAGAGAGGTAGGCATGGACAGGAGCCAGAAGAAAGAAGCTTAGGAGTGGAGGGAAAGAGAATATTGAGGGAATAATCTTCCAGAGAAGAAAGGAAGGGATACAATAAAGGGCACAGGTAGAGGATTTTACTTTGCATAGGAGAAGGGCAACTTCATTACCAGAGACAGGGACAAAGGAGGAGAGAGTGAGGAATGATGTCAAGAGGTTTGGGGATGAGGAGAAAGTATAAATATGAAAAATGATAAAGGCTGGTATAAATGTATATATTAATATTTTAATTAAAGCCATGCTGATAGATAAAATCATTAGACCATGCGCTTGTAATCATTCAAAACTGCCGCCGCCTCCATTACTGTCTCCAGTCTGCTAGCCAAGACCTTACCGGCAAAAGAGCCTACCGGCAAAAGAGGGCACTTCCTCCTAACCCAGGAGATTTAAACCCTTCCCTGCGTCAAGACGTAAGCCTTCCCAAGCCCAAAAACCGGAAACAGAAACCCGTTGGACCACGGGAAATGTAGTTTGATACATTTCCCAAATTTCACTTTTACAAAAGGAATAATAAGGTACTCACATTGAATGACCTCGATATTCTAGAAGTTGAGATGAACTTTTTAGCTGAGAGAGGGGACTATGTAGATGGAGGTCTGAAAAAAGAAGAGGTTTAGGAAAGCTGTTGCAAGGAGTAAAAGAATAAAAAATGGTACCTTGCAATCAAAATCCAATTGAAGTTGGGTAACATGTACTTCTAGGGTACCTAGATAGCAGCAATTGAGTAAGAAGCAATAGAATAATTCAGGGACAGGGTTTGGGAAGGTGGGAGCCCTAGGCCAAGGAGGGGAATGGTTTGACAGTAGATAACAGTGTAGAATTAGCTTGGTTAATTATGGGATCAGGCCAAGGAGGGGAATGATTTGACAGTAGATAACAGTGTAGAGTTCCCTTGGTTAACTATGGGATCGAGACTGGGAAGGAGGAAAATGAAAGGCAAACAAAAATTAATAATAATGACCTTAGAGAAAACTCAGAGAGGTGGAGGGATTAGAGATCTCTTTAAGAAGGATGAGGCAATGAAAAAGAATGGACGATAGGAAGTTGTTATTAGACAGAGGACTATCAGAGTGTTTGGTTAAGAGAGTAAAACATATGTGGATAATGGTATGATTCAAGGTACAGTTATTTCTGAGGGAAGGGGTTTAAAGGAGTATTAGGGAGAATGTTAAAGTCTCCCCAATAAAAGGTCAGAAGTTGGAAAGGAGAGTAAGTTGGTGATTCAGGTTCTGAAACCCCTTGGGAAATCCCAGGAGCTGGTACACAAAGGGTGGGGGGAGAGAAAGACAAAACAAAGAATACTTAAGTAGTACCAGCTGTCAGGGGAACAATTTCCGACAGAATAGATAATATTCTATACTGTAAGGGGGGAAAGCGGTTTTATGGGTTCAATATATTATCTAATTACCATAATACCCATAGTTCTCCATCTCTCAGGGAAAGGGCGAGTTATGTTTTCCTACATCTTCTCTGGTGAAGATCATTCAAATTGATTGGTCAATTACAAGTGATTGGCCATTACAATCGCAAAGCAACTATGATCTGGACAGAGTACACATTTTTGATATTGTGAATTTCATAGGAGGACAGAGGAGTGGCAGTGGTAAAAGGGGAAAGGGAGAGTCTGAAAGTGATAGTGGGGAGCAAGAAGATAGTCTACCTGGCCCTCTGAATCAGTGCCTTGGTATTGTGAATGATGGGGAGGGTGATCAGCGAGGTGGGGTTTTCTGGTTTCAGTGAGAGATAGAAAATGGAAGGAGTGTGAGAGAGTCTCAACATAAAGGGGAGTACATTCCCTCTGAAATGAAATTCCAAGAGGGGTAATGTTGAAAATGAAATTGATAGTTTTTCTCCCAATAGAATGAATCTTTACTTTATAATTGATTTACAAGGGAAAATGGGTTTCACATAGTGGAAATTGAAATTCTAGTAAGACTAACTAAGAAAAAAAAATTTTTTTTAAATTTTAAATAAGGGTAATTATGGTCTCTGTTGTAATTATACAGATTTATTTTTAATGCTTCCAGTCATATCTTTAATCTTATCTCACTAGCTTGGAATTCAATTTCAAATAAGTCTGTTACAATTTAATCTTTTGAATTCAATTGAGTCTAAATCTTTCCAAGCCCCAGAGGAATTAACCCTTTCACTGCAAGAAACCCCTACCTTGTGGTGTCTTTGACTGGTAGTTGTCTCAATCACCCATTCTATCCAGGCCTAGTTCAGTCCATTCTAGTTATTCAACTTCAAGAATAGAAAATAGTGAGACACTCATGATTATAAATGCAATAAAAAACAACTTTACTTAGATTGATTAAAATTTCAAAAACTGAAATTAATTCAAATAAAATGCTGTTCCCTACTGCCTCCCATTTACCAAGAGAATCCATAATGCTAAATCAAAGAAGGTAGGTAATTCTGCTAAAACTTCTGATTCAAATTACTTGTGATTTGGGCCTTTTATACCTCAGAAGACAAGAAAGCTAAGCCAATGATGACACAGAGCAGTGATTCCCAAAGTGGGCCCTACCGCCCCCTGGTGGGTGCTGCAGCCATCCAGAGGAGCAGTGATGGCCACAGGTGCATTTATCTTTCCTATTAATTGCTATTAAAAATTAAAAAAAATTAATTTCCAGGGGCGCTAAGTAATATTTTTTTCTGGAAAGGGGGTGATAGGCCAAAAAAGTTTGGGAACTATTGACACAGAGTATAGATAGCCTTCTCATTCCCTTAAAGAAAAAGCAACCAGGTCAACCTAAAACAGGTTCCTCTCCTACCATGTGTAAGCCCCAGCCACACTTCGTTTCTCCTCAGTCATCTAGCAGGCTCATTAAATTTCTATTTTCTTCTCCCCTGGACCCTCTTTCCTCTCCCCCTGCAACAAGTTTTAGATCTATTATTAAATCAACTTCAATATCTCTCCTGGAAAATGTATGTAAATTGACTGCACCATGGCTCCATTCACCATCTCTGTTTCTTTATAAACCAAAATGCCTCTCCTTGGACATCATTTCCCTATGTGTTTATTCTCCCTCTTCTATCAAATATAAATAAGCTTCTTCAAGGCTGGGACTATCTTTACTTTTATATTTGTACCCCTAATACTTGGCATAGTACTTGGTACATAGTTTGCATTTAATAAACACTTTTTAATCATCTAACTTAAATGTGTATGTGTGTGTGTGTGTGTGTGTGTGTGTGTGTGTGTGTGAGAGAGAGAGAGAGAGAGAGAGAGAGAGAAAGAGAGACATAGTGTCAAGTGCCTTTCATTGAGACTTAAGTTCAAGTTTTGTCTCTGTTACTAACAAGCTAACTGACTTTCAGCAAGTTCCTTGATTTCTCTGATTTGTTTTCTCATCTACAAAATGAGTTGTGTTAAGTCATCTCTCAAGGCTCTTCCAGCACTAAAAGTGTGTGAGCCTGTATGTGTTTTGGAGAGCCCTTCATTGTCATTTCCCAGAACTAGATATGAATGGCAACATCTGGGTCCAATGAAAATGAGGCAAAAGACTGAACATAAAACTGGGCCTTTAGTTCTGACCTCCCTAGTTCTTGGCACCCTGTGGACTCTCAATCACTATTCATTGAATTCATGTTGGGAAGGAGCAACCAAATGGAATGCTGAGAATCCCAACATGAAAGGATTCCACGTTGCTCTGGGGCCTTCGTGAGTCAGGGAGCCGCTTCCTGTCATCAATCAGCCCAAATGAACAGGACCACTTGGTAGGGAAGGCAATTCTATATTTGGGCCACTATGGTGGAACAGGATGGAAAACAAGGCCAAACTAGATAAAGAGGGGAGCTCAGGAGGAGCTTCTTCCATTCTTTACATGCGTTAGTTTGACTGGCAACCCTCTCATTGCAGCAAAGTCATTTGATAACTAGGCAATAGATAAGAATTTAAGGGGGATTGGATTCCTTCCCAAATACTCCCTCAGCATTTTCTAATATCAACACTGCCCTCTTTCATTTTGATCACTTTTTGCTCTTGTTTTATGTCTTCTCTTTATGCTCTTAGAAGCTTGAATAAAAACTTTCTGAAAATGATTTTGTCTTCTAAGAAAAATCAAAGGATATAAACTCATTTGAGAAGAAGCTGAGGAAAGAGCATTAGTACTAGTAGCAAATCCCATGGGAGCCACTGTTATTTAAGAGAATGGAATGGCAGCTTTTAAACATCTCAGGAGATAAACCCTTATAGAGCATAGTCATGTTGACTCCGGGTATGTAGAGAACAGTAAATCCTTGGACTCTCTGAAGCTCTTTCATTTGTTGGGAAGCATAAAATTCCTTGCCATCAGCATCAATAAAAATAGCTCAAAACTGGTCAACATCTGTGGTAGAGGTGACATAGGAACATACTAACTGAGTGATGAGAGTGTTGAGGGTATATCATTCCTCCAAATATATCGAAAACATCTCTCCCCACCATAATCAGCCTGTCCTCTCGCTGACACCACCTCCTCCCTTATTATTCCCTAAAGATCAAGGCCATGAAAGGAAATGACAGGAATGATGGAGCGGTGGGCTGAGACATCACAATAACAAGGGATACTCCCTTCCCTCTGAGTATTGTACCCCAAACTAGTAGCTACAAAAAAAATCAACAGTAGCTGTCTTGAATCATGGACAACTTTCCTTTGGTGATGCATCACTTTTATGATGAGATTTGTCATATTTCATTAACCGGTCTATCCTATTATACTTAGCAACAATGAGAGGCCTCTCAAGAACAATAAGGGTGAAATAAAAGGCAGATGGGAATATAACCAATTTCAGGATTTATTACTAGGATTACTTAGTTTTCTGATCACATGATGCATTGTATTATTTCCTTTTTCCTATGTACATGCAGTGTTAATCTTTCTCATTTGAAAGACATTGACTAACCTATAGAAGTTGTAGGACTGGACAAGGATAATGACAATTACTTCCCATCTTATCAATTGGGGGTTATATACATTTTTTTCTTTTCATCAAAGATATGATAGAATTTTGGAGGAGATAGAAGAAACTTGAGATTACCCAGTCCAATCCTTCCATTTTTTAAACTGGGTTTTATTGGTGCCTTTTATTTGTAATATCACAGTCATTTCTAGATTGATCATCCCTACTTAACTCCCATATGCCCACTATGTCTTCCTTTTTAGCAAAGAAAAATATTTAAGTAACATCAAATGTCACCATAACCATTTCTGGCAGCATGTGCAATGTTCTGCACTGGTAACCTTCTATCTCTCTGGGCAAAGGAAACACATGCCTTTCCTTGTTTTGTCTCTCAGGCTGAGATGAATTATTATGATTATGTAATAGGCATTACATATAAGGTGGTTGTTGTCCAGTTATCTCTAACTCTTTATGATTCTATTTAGGGTTTTCTTGGCAAAGATACTAGAATGATTTGTCAGTTCCTTCTCCAATTCTTTTTATTTGTAAGGAAACTGAGGCAAATAAGATTAAGTGATTTGCCCACGGACCCTCAGTTAATAAATGTCTGAGGCTAGCTTTGAACTCAGGAAGAAGAGTCTATCAATGCCAGGCCCAGCACTCTATCCACTGTGCCACTTGGCTCCCCATACAAAAAATGTAACCACCTTTTATTGTTCCTTTCATTTACTCTATTAGAAGCATTTAATATTATTTTCTGGATTCTGCTCACTTTGCTGCATTAATTCACATCTAGTTTCCCTTCCAAACTCATCATTTTATGGATGTGGAAACAGAGACCCACAAGGAAAGTAACCTACCCAAGGTCATACAATTAGTCTTTAGTGGGGACTAAAACCCAGCTCTCTAATTTCAAGACCAGTACTCTTTGTTATGGATGGTCTATTTATTCAACTTTTGCTTGTTTATTCACTTATTCATTCATTCCATGTTCACTTGAAATCTATTTGGTTAGCTTTTCTTTTTGCATCACCTAGATTTCTCCTCTAATAATTTCCTTCTCCTCTCCTCAGAAAGCCATCCTATATGAAAAAGAATTTTAAAAAAGAATCTGATGCAATGCTCTATTCCTGTTTCCCAACCTCTGCAAAGGAGAAGTGAAAGGTATTTTCCTGGATCTCTCCTTTAAGGCTGCACTTATTCTTTACAACTTCACAATGTTCAGTTTTGATTGTTTTGGGGTATTTTTTCCTGTAAACTTTATTGGAATCATCATGTACATAGTTCTAGTAGATCTGCTTACTTTGTATCAGTTCATGTAACTCTTTTTGTGCTTCTATGTATTCACTGCATTTTTTATTCCTTTCAACCTCATTTCCCAATTGATAGGCACCAACTTTGTTTCTAGTTCTTTCCTATTTAAAAAAATACTTCTTTAAGTATATTGATGGAGATTTGACCTTTATTTTTCTCAATGACTTCCTTGGGGTATATACTAAGGAGTACAATCTCTGGCTCAAAGAGCAAGGACATTTACTTACTTTATTTGAATAATTCCAAAGTGCCATTTCATAGCCCCAATTCTAGATCCAGGACTCTTTTGTTATGTTTTATTTATTTAAAAATTTATAAATAGTTTGTGCTTTATTTTGCTTTAAAATATATTTGTTCAAAGCAAATTATAAGAGGGAAATGAAGAACTGAGTCTAGTGCTTTCTCTAGAAGAAATAGGTGCTAATTAGGCTCCTTCTTCCTGAAATGGACAATTCCTTGGGTGATAATCCAGAGACTTGGTTTATGGCAAATTGATCCATGTCTTAGGGGTCCTGTTTTCTGTGTAGCATTAGAATTCATCCACTAACCCTCACCTCTTCAAATCTAAGGCCATGAAATTAGAATTCTATGACCCTTAAGTATGGGTCTCTACTTGGATTTGTACCCTAGAAGAAGGTCAAATTTTCCCTGTACTTTTATATGCAGTTCTGTTTTCCAGAGCCCAGGCAAAACTAGGAATAGATAAGTGGTAAAACTCTCTTTCATTCAATCCCAGTTCTTACTCCAAAGCACTTGTGCATGCATGCACGTACACACACACACACACACACACACACACACACACACACACACACACATCTTATAGTTTATTCCTAAAACTTTTAATCAATACCAGATCACCCAACACATAAAAGCCCTTGGGAAACCATTCTGGGAGGTGGCATGCCCATGGGTATATCCAAGCTTCTGTGAAGCTATATACAACTGCTTAAGGGGAAAATAGACTTGGATTCACGACTAAAAGAAGTATAATAATCAATCAGAGAATTAGAGGATCACAGCAATGTGATTATTTAGTACAATTAGATCTCAAAAGGAATCTCCTCTATATCATATCAATAAGTGATCACCTTCTCTGTTTGGATTGGACAGTAAGGCACAATACAGAGTGTAGATCTTGGAGTCACAGGATTAGCCTCTGAATTACTTACTTCATGTGACTTTGGCAAATCACTTCAACTACTTGGGTCTCTGTTTCATCATCTGTAAAATAAAGAGGTTGATCAGATGACCTCAAAGGGCCTTTTCAGTTGTAGATCTATAAACCTATGATCCCATAGAAACTTTCAGGAAGGAAGAACCTATTACCTCCAGAAGTAGGCCATTTCACTTTTGGTAGCTCTAATTAACAGGAAAGGTTTTTTGGTTTGTTTAATTGAATTAAAGTTGTCTTATTGTAATCTCCTCCCATGTTCTTACTTCAACCCTTTGAGTTTTCCTTACTCTTTCTTATTCTGCTGCTAGTAATAATATCCATGTTAGGCTTAGTCTCAAGTTTTTGCTTTCACTATGTAATTGATCCAATTAGACACACTCTTGATTGTCCTGTCTTGGAGCTTGGAATCTGTTTCAGGAAGTAGCAAAGAACTGGAAACTGAAGGGATGTTCATCACTTGGGGAATAACTCAACAAGTTGTGGTATATGATGGTAATGGAATACTATTGTGCCGTAAGAAATGACAAACAAGATGATAAAAAAAATCCTGGAAAGATTTATATGAAGTGATGCAAAGTGAAGTGAGCAGAACCAGGATAGAATTATACACACTAACAACAATAATATGATTACAATTATAAATGATTTAACTATAATCAACAAGACAAGGATGCAAGGCAACTCCAAGGGACCATGATGAGAAAGGACCACAGAAAGAGCAGAGAGAGTCTGAATGCAGATTGCAACCTAACCTTCTTCACTTAATTTCCTCCATGAATTTTTCTCTAATGTAGCCAATATATGGCTTGTTTCACAAAATGATGAATAGGAAAATATTTATTTTATGATAATATATATATATATACACTACCTATATCATATCATCTGCCTTTTGGGGAGCAGGCAGATAGGTGAGGTGGGAGGGAGGAAGAGATCATGAATTGTAAAATGTCAGAAAATGATTGTTAAAATTGTAATTAATTTACATGAGATTTGGGGAAAAAATTTAAAAACAACAAAATAAAGTAAAAAAATTTAAAAATAGGAGAAAAATGTGAAATATTTCATTGGAAAAATAACTTATCTGGAAAATGAACCCACACAAGATAATTTAAGAATTATTGGGCTTCTTGAAATTCATGATAAAAAAAAGAGCTTAGACATCATCTTTCAAGAAATTATTCAGGAAAACTGCCCCGACATTCTAGAACCAGAGGTAAAATAAAATTGGAAAGACTATACCAATCACTTCCTGAAACAGATTCCCAAAATGCAAACTCCCAGGAGAATTAAAGCCAAATTCTAAAACTCCTATGTTAAGGAGAAAATATTACAAGCAGACAAAAAGAAACAATTCAAATATCTTGGAGCTTCACTCAGGATAACCTAAAACTTAACAGTTTTTTTCACTAAAGGATCAGAGGGCTTGGCATATCATATTCCAGAGGACAAAGGGTCTAGGACCACAATCAAGAGTTCAACAATCCATCGCCATTCTACAAGATAGAAGATTTCCAAGTATTTGCACAGAAAAGACCAGGACTAAATGGAAAGTTCAATATCCAACCACAAAAATCAAGAGAAACATGAAAAAGTAAATAAGAAACAGAGGAGAAAGAAAGAAAACTCATAATTTTTCAATTTGCCTCTTTAAGGGCTTCAATATGATCTAATTATTGGTATTCCTATGTGGAGAAATGTTATGTATAATTCTCTGTAAGGAACTATATTCACTATTATAGTATTCACTATTATAGTAATTAGAAGAATTATTCATAGGGAGAGTTTGGAATACTAAATGGTCTAAGATGATATGGGGGTGGGAAAGAGGGAGGTGAATAGTATAGGACACCAAGAGAAACTTGAATGAATGAGAAAAATAAGATATACTATTACACACAAAGAGGGCATGGGAAGGGGAGGGGACAAATACTGTTATAAGAAGGAGAGGAAGAGAGCATTAAAAGGTAATATTTAAACCTTACTCTCAGTGGAATTAACCCTGAGAGAGAAGAATAGCTTATCCATTGGGATATAAAACTCTATCTAACCCTACTGAGAAAGTCAGAAGGGATAAACCAAGGGGAGAAGGGGAGTGGGGAGGGGAGAAGAAGGGGTAGGGAATTCCTTAGACCTTAAAAATAAATAGAGGGGAATAATAAGGGAGGGGGTAGAAAGGGAAGTACATCAAGGGAGGGGACAAGGGTTACTGGCATAAAGCAAACCACAGTTTTAAAAGTAAATAGTGAAAGAAGAAGGGATAGAACTAGGAGAGGATACCAAAATGTTGGCTAATACACAACTGATAATTATAACTCTGAATGTGAATGGAATGAACTCACCCATAAAAAGGAAGCAAAGAGCAGAGTGGATTAGAAACCAAAATCCTACCATATGTTGTCTGCAAGAAACACATATGAGGTGGGTGGACATACACAGGTTTAAGGTAAAGGGCTTGAGCAAAATCCTTTGGGCATCAAATAAGAAAAAGAAGGCAGGAGTGGCAATTATGATTTCTGACAAAGACAAAGTAAAAATAGATATGATTAAAAAAGACAGGGAAGGTCATTACATCCTGATTAAAGGCAGTATAGAAGATGAGGAAATAACATTGCTCAATATGTATGCACCAAATGGCATAGCAACCAGATTCATAAAGGAGAAACTGGCAGATCTGGAGAAGGAAACAGATAGTAAAACCATAATAGTGGGAGATCTATATATCCCTCTTTCAGATCTAGATAAAATCAAACCAAAAAATTAATAAGAAAGAGGTAAGAGAGAAGAATGAAGTTCTAGACAAATTAGTTTTAATAGATATGTGGAGAAAATTAAATAGGGACAAAAAAGAATACACCTTCTTTTCAGCTGCACATAGTACATTCACAAAGATTGACCATGTAATAGGGCATAGAAACATTGCAAACAAACACAAAAGAGCAGAAATAATAAATGTAACCTTCTCAGACCATAATGCAATAAAAATAATAATTAGTAAGGGCACCTGGACAGGCAAATCAAAAACCAGTTGGAAATGAAATAATATGATTCTCCAAAACCAATTAGTCAAAGAAGAAATCATAGAAACAATCAACAATTTCATTGAAGAGAATGACAATGAAGAGACCAAACTCTATGGGATGCAGCCAAGGCAGTAGTCAGGGGGAAAGTTTATATCCTTGAGTGCATATATACTCAAATTAGGGTGGGCAGAGATTAATGAATTGGGCATGCAACTTAAAAAATTAGAAAGCGAGCAAATTAAAAATCCCCAGATGAAAACTAAATTAGAAATACTAAAAATCAAGGGAGAAATTAATAAAATTGAAAGTAAAAGAACTATTGAATTAATAAATAAGACTAGAAGCTGGTATTTTGAAAAAAAACAGATAAAATAGATAAAGTACTGGTCAATCTAATTAAAAAAAGGAAAGAAGAAAATGAAATTGACAGTAGCAAACATGAAAAGGGAAACCTTACCTCTAAGGAAGGGGAAATTAAGGCAATCATTAAAAACTATTTTGCCCAATTATATAGCAATAAATATAGCAATCTAGGAGATATGGATGAATATTTACAAAAATACAAATTGCCTAGATTAACAGCAGAAGAAATAGAATACCTAAATAATCCCATATCAGAAAAAAGGAATTGAACAAGACATCAAAGAACTCCCTAAGAAAAAAATCGCCAGGGCCTGATGGATTCACAAGTGAATTCTATCAGACATTCAAAGAGCAACTAATCCCAATACTATACAAATTATTTGATATGATAAGCAAAGAAGGAGTCCTACCAAATTCCTTTTATGACACAAATATGGTACTGATTCCAAAGCCAGGGAGATCAAAAACAGAGAAAGAAAACTACAGACCAATCTCCCTAATGAACATAGATGCAAAAATCTTAAATAGAATATTAGCAAAGAGACTCCAGCAAGTGATCAAGAGTATCATCCACCATGATCAGATGGGATTTATACCAGGAATGCAAGGTCAGTTCAACATTAGGAAAACCATCTATATAATTGACCATATCAACAATCTAACAAACAAAAATCACATGATTATCTCAATAGATGCTGAAAAAGCCTTTGACAAAATAAAGCATCCATTCTTATTGAAAACCCTGGAAAGTATAGGAATAGAAGAACCTTTCCTAAAAATAATAAACAGTATATACCTAAAACCATCAACAAGCATCATATGCAATGGGGATAAATTAGAAGCCTTTCCTATAAGATCTGTAGTGAAACAAGGATGCCCATTATCTCCTTTATTATTTAAAATTGTACTAGAAACACTAGCAGTAGCAATTAGAGAAGAAAAAGAAATGGAAGGTTTCGAAATAGGCAATGAGGAGACTAAGCTATCACTCTTTCCACATGATATGATGGTATACTTAAAAAATCCTAGAGAATCAACTAAGAAGCTGGTAGAAATAATCAACAACTTTAGCAAAGTTTCAGGATACAAAATAAATGCACATAAATCATGAGCATTTCTATATATTTCCAACACATCACAACAACAAGAGGTAGAAAGAGAAACACCATTTAAAATCTCCCTAGACAATATAAAATACTTAGGAATCTATATACCAAAACAAACACAGGAATTATACAAAATCAACTACAAAACACTTTCCAAACAATTAAAACTAGATACAAACAATTGGAAAAATATTGATTCCTCATGTGTAGGACGAGCTCACATAATAAAATGACCATTCTACCCAAATTAATTTACCTATTTAGCACCATACCTATCAAACTACCAAAAAACTTTTTTACTGAATTAGGAAAAACAATAACAAAGTTTATCTGGAATAACAAAAAATCAAGAATATAAAGGGAAATAATGAAAAAAATGTGAAGGAAGGGGACCTAGCAGTACCAGATATTAAACTGTACTATAAAGCAGTGGTCCTCAAAATGGTATGGTTCTGGTTAAGAGACAGAAGGGAGGATCAGTGGAATAGACTTGGGGTAAGTGACATTAGCAAGACAGTGTATGATAAACCCAAAGAGCCCAACTTTTGGGACAAAAATCTACTATTTGACAAAAACTGCTGGGAAATTTGGAAAACAACATGGGAGAAAATAGGTTTAGATCAACATCTCATACCCTACACCAAGATAAATTCAGAGTGGGTGAATGACTTGAATATAAAGAGGGAAACTATAAATAAGTTAAGTGAAAATAGAATAATTTACTTGTCAGATCTTTGGGAAAAGAAAGATTCTAAAACCAAGCAAGAGTTAGAGAAAATTACAAAATGTAAAATAAATGATTTTGATTATATCAAACTAAAAAGCTTTTGTAACATTCTCTTTTGAAGAGAACAGAAGGAATAATATTTAAAGCTTTAGACTTTGAAATATTGTTGTGGGAAATATAACAGAGAATAAATCCTGGAACACTGAATGAGTTGCCATACAAGAGTTATATCCCCATTGATATTGGACATATAGATCACAAAAAGTTGTAGATAAGCTAAATTTTATTATTTTAATTTGATTTAAAGTTTACTGGAGAAAGTATTATTTAATTGAAGGCAGTGAATATAATATAATTTATGTGTATATACATATATAATTACTAAACATATACACATATCAATATATATGTAAATTTAGTATAGTTTTAGACTTTAATGCTTAAATATATTTATATAGGGGTAGCTAGATATCTCAGTGACTAGAGCCATACCCAGAGACAGAAGGTCCTGCGTTCAAATCTGGCCTCAGACACTTTCTACCTATGTGACCTTGGGTAAGTCACTTAACCCCCATTGCACAGACCTTACCAGTCTTCTGCCTTGGAAGTGATACTTATTATTGATTCTAAGGGCAAGAGTTTTATTTTTTAAATAAATAAATATATTTGTATGCATATAGAATATGAATATATAAACATATAAATTTAATAGACTACTTGTAGACAAATGTTTTTAAAAAGAAAAACATCCTAGTCATAGAGTTGTCAATACAAAAGTAGTCTCTAGTCTAACTTATTTTGTATCTGTGGAAATAGACCTGGGTTTGGGAAATGATTTATCTCATGTCGTGCAGGAATTTGTAGGAAGTTAGTGACAGGGTTAGGACTAAAATCTAGGTCTTCTGATTCTTTATATAGTGTTCCTTGCACTAAATCATATCTTTTTTTCTTTTGTAATATGTGTAGATGACCCATGATTTGTTTTGTTTTTAATAAATTAATATTAATATAACCCAGGCTTCCTTACTAAACCAGACAAAGATAGACAAACACACTTTGGATGCTACAAACGTGGAAACCAATTTACAATCCTTGAGATTTTGCAGAATTTCTCCTTATATAAGAACAATGCTTCTCAATATTTTTTGAACTGCCATGTATCTTACTCCCAGTAGGAAAAATAATTTACTCTGAATATTTTCGGGTATATTCTAAAGTTTATAACTTCTCTTACTTGTCTTTATTATTTGCTTGGGAAAATGAGTTTACTCACTATTCACTATTTGTGAAGCTTTTTGTGTAATCAGAATTTGGTAGAAAAAGAGTTAAGCTTATGGGAGTAAGTTTGAGTTTACCTTTTCCCCTTTTAAAGGATAATAGCTATGGAAGTGGGGCTTTGTGTGTGTGTGTGTTGAACCTGATACATCCTTAGACCAGCAGTATTTAGGGAGTCAGAGATTAAAGAATGCATAGCCTGGATTCTTTATCTCTTCCCATTCCTCTCTCTTCAACTCTTTGTACCATTCTGATTTCTCATTTCCTCTTAACTTCATGGGTGGTGGAGACCTCAAATTGTATCTACCAATGTGTCCTGCAAAGTAGTATTTAAACAGCTAATGTCAATTTTCAAATCTTACATTGGCATTTTCCACGGACATAAAGCAGTAGTTCCTGAATTGGGGAACATTTATACTCCCTTTTATATGCTTAAAATTATTTGATCATCACAATTAAAAATGTGAAATATGTTGCTGATTAATTTTGTGCAAAGAAATGTTAGCAAGCATGATTTAGATACAAAATAGTCAAATTTTGGACTAGGGAATCAAGAGGCTTTGTTTCTCTTCTTGGCTCTGCTTCTAACTGCATCAAACAAGCCATTTATTCTATCTATGTCTCAATTTCCTTGCTAAACAAAGATAAACATACTCACTTTTCCTAATTCATTAATGCTAGTTTGTGTGGCCATATGGATAAAATGAAACTACTTATTACAAATCTGGATACATTTTGAAAATTTTGAGGTACTTTGAAAATATAGATTACTATCAGTATTTTGGTTATTGTTCTTATTATCATTGTCTGATGAATTCTCAAGATACATGCCTGAGTAGTACAAGCTCTGGCAGTTCAGTTTGTTATTCAAGGGCCAGCCTAGCTAAGTTTAGAGGGACTCATCAATTGGTTTGCCATAAGGTGACAAAGTTTTGTTCTAGCATTTCTCAAAGATTTTCTACAAATATTTGAATGGGCTATGATCTTTGCTATGTGAGAGTGCCCAAACTAATGAAATCACAGAACCTTGAAGTATTAGAGAAAGTGTGTTTGAAAGCCTATATTAAAAAAACCTTCTGGAAACATGGGAACTATGAAGGAGATTCTGAAGGGAGATTAGAAGCATGAAAAGAAAAACAATAGTTGATATCATTATTAAAGCCAAGACTGTAAAGGGTAACCAGGGTTAACTGTATCAAATTTTGAAATGATGACAGATCAAAGAAAATGAAGATAGAAAGCTCTGAATATGACTATGAAAAGATCAGGAGTTACTCTATTTCAATGAAATGATGAGAATGGCAGTAAGACTGAAGAACAATCAAGAGAGGAATTCAAGAGGAGGTTAAAGTGATGACCACATAGAGGACATCTGAGAAATGTGGATGTGAATAAGAGGGATGATCTTGATAACTAGAAGGGTGGGTGGAACAAGGGCTTTGTATATTTGGGGAAGATATACCCACATTTGAAGATTGTCAGGAAAGAGCCTGGATGGTGAGAAATTAATGAAAAAGAAATGTGAGGGGCCTAATTAGAATAGTTCCAGAAATGGCTTTTTGAGGATCAAGAATTCAATACATATCTAAGGGAAACCTGAAGGGAAAAAGTGATTAATAAAGAGATAGAAGACAGAGTCCAGCACCATGCCTTTTATGCCCTACAACCCTACTTAAGCGAGGCAAGAAAAAAGAGAACTAGCATTCAGATTCCTCAAGGAAGAAGAGATTAATATTCATCTTTTAAAAGTGGTCCAACTAACCTTAGAACTGGAATTTCTCTTTTGTCTCATGTGATGTCTCCAGTAGCCTGATATATGTCACTGGCCTTGTCGCTATTCCCATTCTTCACTTTCCCCCATACCCTATCCCATTCTTGTGATCTTGGATGGCTACAGAACCTTTGGACCATTCCTTGGCTAATCCATACATTTTCATCTGCACTAAAATCCCCAGATTCAATTAAATCCAATATATTTGTCCAACTTTGCTAATTTAAAGCACCATTATCCCAGGACAAAAAAGAAGACACAAAAAATTAATCATTTTTCTAAAGATATTTATGTTCTACTTGGTAAAGTGGTATAGGTGATATAAATCTGGCGGAATATCCTTGTGACAACCAAGAGATCCATACCTTGATGGTTCCAGCAACATAGTATAGAAAGAACACTATTTA
Source organism: Gracilinanus agilis (assembly GCF_016433145.1). Lineage (NCBI taxonomy): Eukaryota > Metazoa > Chordata > Mammalia > Didelphimorphia > Didelphidae > Gracilinanus > Gracilinanus agilis. The sequence continues at coordinate 128,920,854 of NC_058135.1, forward strand.
TGGAGTCCAAGCACCTGGGTTCAAATTTTAATTCTGCTTCTTATTGTCTGTGTTTTCTTTAGATAGGTCAGATTAGAATCTATGGAATAGCAGCTATGGGATATCTATTTCCTGCACTTTAAAAAGGAATAGGGAGGGTTGGAAGATCCCCACTAGCTCTAAGTATCTTGTTCCTCTGAAGTGATTTCTGATACATATCACTGAAGTGATTCTGGGTCATTCAACAAAGTCCAGGATTGTGGGTTGGAAATTCCATCTATCAATCAGAGGAGGAAGGTTAGGCATTGTGGAAAAAGTCAGAGTATCTAGATGCAACTCTCACCTTTGACACTACTTGTATGACTTTAAGCAATTTATTCAACCTCCTTGGGACTCAGTTTCCTCATCTGTAAAATGAAAGAGTTGAACTATGTACCTTCTTTGGTCCCTTCTAACTTTAGATCTGTGATTACATAAATGAAATCAATCAAAAGCCATTTAGCAAATGCCTACTATGTGCTAAGCATTACCTTAGGTTTGGGGGCTATGAAGACAAAAATGAAAGTCTTTGCCCCCAGAATAATTCTTTTACAATGTAGGAGGGCTAGCTGTTGCCTTCTGCCCAATCAACTTGCTGCATCTGCAGTTACTAAATGATTTTGCAATTTCCATTTTCCAACTCATCCTTAACATTCTGTTAGCACTTTATCACTTCTTTTGTTGACTCATTCCTCTTAAAATACAGGAGGACTCAGTGAAGCAGGAAGTGTAATATCTGCCTCTCAAATCACTCTTAGGGCTGGGATTTCACTTTTCTCTTTGATACCTTTGGCACAAAAACCAAGAAATTATTTTTTAAAGAAAAGCACTTTTCCCTCCCTCTCTCCCATCAGCCTACACCTAAGATAACCCAAGTAATTCTTTTAAATATGAACTTAATTAGGTCCTGGAATGTATTTAATGCTTTTGATTCTCTGGGAGTAGGATAGAGCCCTTAGGCATGGAGATTGTCCCTGCAAGTCAGCAGTAACACTTTTTAACACATGTGTTATTCCTATGAACACAGAATGACTGCTAAAAAGATGACAAAACACAGGCAGCAAAAGAGCTAAGGATTTTAGTTTCTAGTAGTGTGTATTAGGTTCCACTGTAGAAAGTGAAACTTGGATATAACTTTCCCACCTCCAACACTTGATAGGAGTATGATACTAGGCAAGTCACTTAACCTCTCTGTGCCTTTGTTTCATCATCTACAAAAATGAATTGTTAAACTCAGTGAGTGACCTCTTAAAATATGATTAAATGATCTTTCTCTTCCTCACTTTCTTGGTAGAACAGTAACTTTCACAATTTCAATTCAGTAGGTGGAATTTGAAAGTTTCTGTCTTAACACACTCTCTACCAAATTAGTCACTAAGGAATTTTAGTGTTGTCCAATGCCACCCCAAACTCATGCAGAGATCCATTCCATAATATCACTAGCAGACAGCCACCCAGCCCCATTTCGATTGCTTCTAGCTAAATCAAATCAAAATGCACTTGATAAGCACCTAAATATAAGACATTGTGGTAAATACTGGGAGATAAAAAGAAAGGCAAAAAATAGTCCTTATTCTCATGGAAATAAAACAAGATACATGAGACCACCTGTTTCATTGTTCATAAGCTCATTATTAGAGAGTTCTCCTTCATATTGAGCCAAAATTTGCTACTTCTTATTTTCTACCCAATGATGTGTTTCTACTTTAACCCATTCTAACAGCTAAGAATGTCTGGTCCTTCTTCCAGAAGGCAGAAACCATGGTTTCCCAGCCCTACAATTTTTTTTTCTGTGGGACAAACAATCCTCATTCTTCCAATATAATCTATGAGATATAAGATATGGTTTCTAAAAAATTGTACAACATAGTGAAAAGAGTACCAAACTTAAATTCAGGCCCTACCTTTAAACTATGCCCCTTTAAACTATGCCCCTTTAAAAGGCTCTAAAATTATGTATACCCTTTGATCCAGCAATATCATTAGTATGTATCCCAAAGAGATAAAAAAGGGTGGAAAGGGATGGAGAAGGACCTATTTGTCCAAAAAAAATTGCAGTTATTTTTGTGGTAGCAAAGAATTGGCAATTGAAGGGTTGTCCATCAATTGAGGAATGGCTAAACAAGTTGTGGCATGTGATTTTAATGGAATACTATACTACTATGAGAAATGACAAGCAGGATGACTTCAAAAAAGCCTGGAAAGACTTACATGAACTGATGTAAACTAAAGTGAGCAAAACTAGAAGAAGCATTGTATATAGTAAGAATAATTTTTTAATGAACCTCTGTGAAGGATCTAGTCATTCTCAGCAATATAGTGATCCAAGATGATTCCAGATTCATGATGAAAAATGCCATCTGCCTTCAGAGAGAAAACCAATGGAGTGTGAATGCAGACAAAAATATACTACAATTCACTTTCTTCTTTTTTTGTCCAAGATATCTTCCATGAAATGACTAATATGGGAAAATGTTTTTACATGATGGCACATGTAAAATCTCTATTGGATTGCTTACAGTTCCATGAAGGGATGAAGGGATGAAAGTGGAGGAGAGAAGGTAGGAAGTGGAAGGGAGAAAATTTGGAACTCAAAAAAAATTTGAAATGGATGTTAAAATGTTAAAAATTGTTTTTACATGTAATTGGGGGGGATATATATATATGTATATACATATATATATTCTAGCTATGTATCCATGGAATCAGTTAACTTTTTGGGGGTCTCAGGCAACTCCTTAAAGCTTATCAACCAAATTTTAGAAGGGACATCATTTGTATTTATGGAGAAAATTTTGCATCCTGAAGAAATTACTGATCCTTAATATAATAAACTACATTGGTAAATAGGAAATGCGTTCTCCCTCATTGAAGGTATTCAAGCGAAGGTAGAATAATGTTTAGAAGTTTTATAGAAGGGATTCCCTTTTGAGATCATATGATCTATCAATCTTCAAATGTGTAACCTTTTTAAATGTGAAACTCACCATTCACTTCAGATGTGGTCTTCATAGGACAGACATATAAGAGCTTTTACCTGGACACTATATTTAGAATCATGGGTTTTGGGGCTAGAAAGGGCTATAGTAATAATCTAGTCCACTCCCTTCACTTTTCCAAGGAAAATGAAATTTTAAGTGGTAGGACAACATACCCCAAATTGCACAGCTTCTCAGTGATAGAGATGGAACTAGAACTTATGTGTCCAAAGTCCCATTCCATTCCCCTTTTCACTTGTTCATTTTTTAAAAACATAAAACAAAAAAATAAGCTTGAATTGTCTTTTTTTGCTTGTTTTAAAAAAAACAGGTTGACCTTGTAATATAGTGCATATTAGACATATTGTCAATGAAAGCCTTGTGGTACATGAACTATGATTCAATAAACTGAATCAAGCATTTCCTACATTTAAGGAATTGAGTTGGGCCCGAGGATACAAACAGAAAAAAGTAATCTTTGTTTTCTTGAGAAATTTGCATAAAGAATCTATTACAAATACAAAAACAACACCATCCCTATCCTCAAGGGGTTTACCATCTACTGGGGAAACACACTATGTACTCATTTAAGAAAATATAAAGCAGTGCAAAGAAATCATGAAAAGGAGAAAAAGGAAAAGCCTCATGTAGGAGGTGTCAGGACTTCTGCTTTCATGGATGTCTCTTCCTCCATTATGTATTCATGTAATTGAATAGAATTGCCTGAATTGAGTATTCACTGAAAAGGTGGGTGAGCATCAGTTTAATATGTATCCAGTGATAAGGTTGATGTCACTCAGTTGTTTCTCATTTCTCTTGCTTAGAACCCTTGAAATGTAAAGTTGGTCCGGTCTTCTGTGTTGACTTTTTTCTTCCTTCCTAACCATCCTGAATCTTTTTTTCCCCTTCAGCAGATGCTTTTCCTGGCAAGGACTATCATGTGGGAAGTATGATGCCACCTGAGAAGCAACACAAACCTAGATACAAATCATTCTACTCAAGTCTTGGAGCTGTCCTCAAAGAAAAACAAACTTGGCACCAGACATAAACTAAATGAATGCCAAGAGCTGCCAGCACATTAAGACCAAAGCCCAACAGAAACATAGCCCCTCAGCAACTTCTAGAGGGAATATCAGCTAAGGAGGAAAGAGAATTGGAGTTGTGTTCCTTACAGAAACACCATTATGCTCAGTCATTGGGGTTTTACATCTAGAACAGACTTAATTCACTCCCATGAAAATAATCTTGAAGGTGTACAAATAAGGCCAATTATGATTTACTCAGATTCCCTATGTGTCCCACATGGAAAGGAAGGCTTAAGTTTCCATTGAGAAGGAGGCAGAAGGAAGAATTTAACCCATGTTGCGTTGCATTTGCATGAAGCATACCTATTGACTGAAAGTGAATCCAGTGGTCTGTGGGCAACTGAGCTATCCAGCTTGGGAGCTGTGCTTTCAAAATCAATACCACATTTTCCTTCTATATACTCATGAATATAGCACTTTATAAGTCAAACCAAGGTGGACCCACTACACTTCTACCTCCTTTTTAGGTAGAGAACATTGACAGGTCCCATGGACAGAGGGAGCAAAACAACAAACAAGATGCTAGTTTTCCAATATAGCCAACCTTACAAATGGGAAATGATGATTTCCCTTCGCCCCGTTACACAAAAAAGATGGCAAAATGCATTCCCTGTAAGCATCAAAATAAAGGAAAGTAAAGAAGCAATTTTATAGTTTTATCAAGTTATAGGCTTAGAGCTAGAAAGTACCAAAGAAGTAGAATGCAACCCTTAAACTTTATAGATGAAAAAAATCAAGCTCTAGATAGCTTAAGCAGTAAGCCTTTTGTTACAAAAGTAGTAAGCAATGGGGTCAGGTCTCAGGCCTTCTGACTCCTTATCCAGAATGTACCATTCACCCTCTTACTAAATTCTAGATCTGGAAGCAACCTCCTGAGTAACCAAGTCCAATGTAATCAAGAATCTCCTTTAAATAGCAGAGTCAGTAGAGAGTTACTTAGCATTGTCTTTAATGCAAAGGTGCTTAGCCTTTTCTATCATGGATACATTTGGCAGTCTGATCCTCTCTCAGAATCATGTTTTTAATTTCATAAAATAAAATACGTAGGATTACACACAAAACCAATTTTATTTAGTCATCAAAATATTTAACATAAAAAAAGTTGAGGGACCCTAATTAAGATTTAAGGTTAAGAATTGTTCTTTAATACCTCAAGTCAGCAGAAATAATTATGTCTCAAGGCAGTCTGTTCCTCTCTTGGAAAGCTCTGTTAGGAAATGCTTCAACACCCAAATTTCTGTCTTCCTGGATACTGGCAATTCTGGGGCTACAATTCTATCCAACCAAATTTTGCCTCTTTGTGAGTTTATATGCTTGTGTTAAGAACAACTGGAAATGGTGAAAATGACGTTGCTGAAATCCAAAGTGGTCCTTCAGGGACTTGTCTTGTTATTTTTAGTAAAGTGAGCTGGGCTGTCATGCCCTCTTAGATGTAGGAGAGGAAGAGGCTTTGGGCTTATGAAAGATGAAGGGTTCGAAGCTGTCCTACGTTTTCTGTTAATGGGTTTTCTTACTGTGCCATTTATATTGGACCCTTTAGAAGTAGCATCAGCCAGTGTCAATTCTCACTCACTCTCCCTCCCTGAAATGCAATAAATATTTCATAAATTTCAGGGAAGAGTGGAGAATTTATAGAAGCAAGTGTTTATGGGAATGTCAAAAGGGGGTTTCTAAAGCAGAGGTTCTTTAACATTTTTGTGTCATAGGCCCTTTTGGCAGTATGGTAAAACCTATGGACCCACTTCTCAGAATAATGTTTTAAAATCCATAATACAAAACACATAGGATTATGAAGGAAACGATTTCTATTAAAATATTGTTATCTCTATTTGTACAATCTAGTGGAATTGCTTGTAGGTTCTGGATGGAGGGAGGGGAAAGAGGAGGGAAAAATGAATTTTATAAACATGGAAAAATCTTTTTAAAATAAATAATATTTTTTAAAATATTGTTATCTCTATTTTTATGCATATATATTTTTTAAAGTTCATCATTTCCAGGTTGAGAAGCTCTGCTCTAATACAAAGTATAAATACAGACAAGTCATTCAAACTTATTTCAGGAGGCCAATGTAATAGCAGCTTTGGGGGCCTTGATAAGCCATCCTATGACAGCTGGGAGACTAAAGTTGGAGTTCCTTTGAGATGTTATTTAGCTTGACTTTTTGCCAAGGTCTCTCCTTGATCAGACTGGTCAGGGAACTAATGTCCAGTTGTTTCAGTCATGTCTAACTCTTCATGAATTTATTTGGAGTTTTCTTGGCATAGATAATGGAATGGTCTGTCATTTGTTCTCCTGCGCATTTCACAGCTGAGGAAACTGAGGCAAACAGGATTAAGTGACTTGCCAGGTGTCACATAGCTATGACAAATAGATATGGGAAATCGGGATTAATAATACCATTTAGGAAGCTGAATGTTTGTCATCATCCTAGAAAGTATTCTGGACCTAGAGTCAGAAGACTGGAATTTGAATCCTTCTCTGCTATGGGCTCTCATATGTGACCTTCAGTAAATTGTTTATGTCTCTGGACCTCAGTTTTGTCATCTATAAAATGAAAGGATTAGAGTCAGTGACCTCTAGGGTCCCTACCAGATCTAAATATATGATGTCAACGTGTAAAATACTTGAAAAGCATAAAATATTGCTGAGGAAATTCATGTGGTGTCCAGAAAGGAACCAATAGGGAGTTCTACTGACAGCTTCATGAATTTGTTTTGTTTTAAATATTTTGATGGCGATTTATATATAAGTGGTTTCCTTCATAATACTATTGTGGACGATCTCTGCACCCATACAAATATCAGCACACATTCTCTTTCTGAAGTGAGCTTCGATCATGTGGCCATTTGAGGCTGGCTCTGGCTAAAGTGAGGCTAGTCCATATGCTTTAAAAGTCATCTTTTTGAGGGAACCAATCATAGAACAATGGAGAGGCCAAAGGTCTACTTCAGTTGCACTGAAATAACTTCGAAATTTTTCTGTGCTACACTCATCAGTCCTTAATGATAATATTTACTATTATTATGTTTGCATGACCAAAATAGAATAATAGTTATTATTAAAACTATGATACTTAACATTATGAAAGCACTTAAAAAGTACACTTTTCTCATAAAAACCATATGAGGAAGGAGAACCTGGCCTGTTCCAAGGAAATTTTTTTCTGCTTTCAGACAATTCTAATTATGGGCTAGTTTTTGCTCATTTATAGCAAAAATTTGCTATAATTTCCACCCTTTCTTTCAAGTTCTGCCCTCTGGATCCAAGCAGAATTAGTCTAATCTCCTTTCCATGTAAGAGCCTACAGGAAGATAGCAACCACATCCCTCTCTTGCTTCTCAAAAATCTTCTCTTCTCTAGGCTAAACATTCCCAATTCCTTCAACCAATCAACTTACAACGCAATCTCCAGTCGTTTCACCATTCTGATTACCTTCTTCTGCACAGAGATCACCTTGTTTATCCCATTCCTAAAATATGGCAACCAGAACTGAAGTGGTCTGATCAGGGCAGACTATCAGGATTATGACTTCCCTTGTTCTGGATGCTAGTCTTCTCTTAATATATAGCCTTAGCATGTTTTAGTTCCCACAATTCACTGATATTGAACCTGAAAGCCACTACATCCCATTGCAATGGTGATTCTTGTAACTATTATAATCATAGCTCACCTTTACATAGTGCTTTAGGATTTACAAAGGTCTTTGCATTTATTACCTCATCTTTCCAACCGTGCCTCTTCTACCCTATGCTTCTGAAGTAGATTATTTGAACCCTTGTAAACATTTTTGTGGGCACCTAGTTGGTGAAGTGGATGGACTACTGGCTCTGGAGGCAGGAGAAACTGAGTTCAAATCTGACATCAGGTATTTACTAGCTTTATGAACGTGGGCAAGTCACTTAGCCCTGTTTGCCTCAGTTTTCTCATTTGTAAAATGAGCTAGATGAGGATATGACAACTCCAATATTTTTGCCAATAAAACCCAAAATGGAGTCATGAAAAATCAGGCTAATTGACTTAACAAAATTTTATTTCCAGTGTCATAACTCTTTTTCCCAATAAAGATTAATAGCAGCTTAAAAAAATTACTGTTCTTCAATAAAGTACATGGCAAACTCAGACAGCTGATAGTTATCAAAGGTAAGATTTGAATACAAATCTCTTTTACTCCAAGATTATCCTTCTCCACATTATACCACATTGCCTCTCATCTTTCTAGTTAACCATGTCTTTCTGACAGTTTATATAAGGATGTATATTTAGATATTTGAGACTGTGAACAGCTAGGTCGTTCAGTGAATTGAGTCAGGCCTGGAGATGGGATATTCTGGGTTCAAATATAGCCTCATGTACTTCTTAGCTGTGTGACCCTGAGCAAGTCACTTTTCCCTCATTGCCTAGCTCTTACCGCTCTTCTGCTTTTGAAGCAATACCCAGTATTCATTTCAAGATAAAAGGTAAGGATTTAAAAATAGATATCGACATCTGTGAGTTTATTTTGTGTGTGATTGGCTAATTATTTACTGTACCCTTCCTTCTGCTAGTCTAGTTCTCTTCTGTAGAACAGGTATTTTCCATTTTCAACCAGAATTCCATTATAGAGATGGTTTAGGGAAGGTAAAATCCAGGGAATATTGATGAAGGTAAGTTTTAATTTCTGTGAATAGCTGCATGTCAACCTAATGCTAAAGAGCAAGCCATCAGGACCAGCAGAAAAGTATCTTGCTTTTTTTTTTCCAAATGACCAAGAAAGCTAAAAGGATTAACCCATTCAGACTATAAAGGAGAGCAAAGAAGACTGAATCAGCTGGAGAGGAGAGAAACTCAAAAACCAGGTTACATGCAATATAAAATAGCCACAGAACCTGTTTTCACTGACAGAAGAAAATAAATATGTTGCCTCTAGCACATTGCCTAAGACATCTCACAAGAATCGTTATGACACTATTTTTTAAATGAAGCCCCATAGTAACAGATTTTGCCTTTAGCAAATGGCAGCCACATCTAGACAGAGAAACAAGAGTAGATGCCAGTCTCTGAGATGTAAATTCTAAGAGCAAAATGCAGCAATAGCAAGGCACTGACAATTGCCAGAAGAAGGCTTCTGTATGGGATAAACCATAGAAATGTGACTTGTCCGGGAGAAGGAGCTGGCAGGAGTTATCTCTCTAAGAGGAGTTCTTTCTCCAACAGGTAGCATGGCAATCAAGGAGAGATTCTAAGTACAGGAGATTTTTTGTTTCTTATTTACTTTGTTATTCTGTTTTACACACACACACACACACACACACACACACACACACACACACATTTACAAGTGTATATGTATAATCTTTTCTATTTGACTTTGTTGCTAATCTGTTGTAGAGAAAGTCATATTTACACAACAAGGTCCAAAATACTTTACATTGAGCCTGGTGTAATAATGATCACTATTATTATATAAAACTTTACAAATAAAGTAGGTACTGTTATTACTCCTATTTTGTAGAAGAGGAAGCTGATGAAGACATAGATTAATGCCCAAGGTCACCCTGTTCATAAGAATCTGAGCTGGATAGGAATTCAAGTCTTCTTAACTCCAGGTCCAATGCTCTATCCCAGGGGTTGGCAACCTTTTTGGCCGTGAAAGCCATAAACCCCACATTTTTTAAAATGTAATTTCGTGAGAGCCGTACAGTGCTCACATTGCGGCTCCTGTAACAGCGCCTGAAAAATAATCGACTTTATGGCTCCTGCAGAAAGAGCCAGATATGGCTCGAGAGCCATACGTTGTCGATATACTGTACTACAAGCTACGTGTGCTTTTATGGTCAAAGGAAAAACACCTTAGTCTATGTTTCAAGTGTATCTTTATACTCTTTGAAAAGTATAAAACCTTAAAAATTTTTTTTCGTTAATATCTATGAGAAAAAGGGAAAATACTTTAGCTATTCTCTACTACAAGATACTGGTAGGAGGTGATATATCCTGGTGGAAAGTATCATAAAAAATGATGGGACTTTAGAATCTTTATAAGGGGAAGAAAAGAAGCTTTGAAACCTTCAAACCCGGGTATTGCCATGGCACTGCCAATACAGTTATATCTGGTCTCTCTGCTTCACTGGCATAGGGAACTCGACACCCAGCAGTGGCCAAAGTGGTTTTCCTGCATCCTAGCTCTGTCATATCATCATGGAGATACCCTGTGGCCAACAGTGCTAAGAGCTATTTTATGATCATTGGTCCAGTTCAATGTCAACAATTCCAAAAGAGGGAATTCAGAACTAATTGAGACAGGAAGTTTGATGGTTTCTCTCCTCTTCTAACTTTTAGCAGACCCTAACAAAAGAGAATGTGTTTGTGTATGTGTGTGTGTGTGTGTGTGTGTGTGTGTGTGTGTGTGTGTGTGTTTCTTTCCAACATGAACAAATAATTTCAGGATTAAAAAAAAACAATTAGAAGGAGGGAAATATTCTCTGGATAAACTTGACTTTTTCTCCTTTCAAAGGGGACTATGGAACTTGGCATATCATCCCAGTGTAGCTTGACCTGATCACAGGCTTCAGGAATTTTTTTTTTACTAAAATGTTTTGGATCTTTCTAACTCGATATCGATAACTGAAACTGAACAGAGAAACAGTAGCATCTGGTTTTGATGAATGGGGTCTGTTTGTACTTTAAAGGCAAAGCATTCAGGAAAAGGCTGGAAATTCTTGCTCAGAGAATCAGAGTCCAATAGCATTTTTCAATACCTGATACTTGTATGCAAAGAGTGACCTTGGTGACTTTGCTCAACTAGTCCCACATACTTTTTAGATTAGAATGTTCTGCTTGATTTTGAAATGTGTTGTGTTTTTTCCTACGTTAGTTTGTTGTATGTGTGTGTGCTTTTTTTTCAATCTTGAAAAAGAAAAAATTCTTGCTCCAAGCAAAATTAAGTGCGCTCTCATTTTTAAATCCACATAACCAGCCTACACATTCTACATAAAAGTAATCGGTTCCCACTAGGTCTTGTTGGAGACGACCAAATAAAGAGAGAAACAAAACAACTCACATGGCTGAAGAATCTATTAAATCATGTGTAAGCTCCTTTACTATACCAAGAACTCAATGAAGTCAGAGACTCTGTCTTTTCTTCACTCATTTCCTCTTTGTAGTATCTAATCTAGTATCCTACCTCTGGTTAGTACTCAACAGACATTCAAGGCTCCCCACAATCTGGCTCTAACTATTTTTCTACCCCTTATTTCACATTGTTCCCTGTTCTATAATTTACATTTCATTCCAACATCAAATTGTTAGCTGTTTCTTAAACTCTATATGTCACCTGTCTTGCCTCTGTAAATCCACATAAGATACCTAAGATGCCTAGGATACTCTCTCCCCCTCTCTACTTGTGGAATACATTCTTTTCTTTTCTTTCAAAGGACCCCCTTCTCAATGAAGTCCTCCCTGATCTTCTCAGCTGAAAATATGCTTTCCTAACTAATTTTTCCATAATAAAATATAAGTTTCTGGAGATCAAGAACTAGATCATTTTTTATCTTTGCATCTTTAGCCCTGGCACTATGCTTCCTATGTAATAATCAATTAATTTTTATTGAAATGAATCAATGTCTGAACATACGAATGAATTAATCTTTGGCACATGAAATTTTATTAAGAAGCAAGGGCTTCCTAAACATAAAACACTTTAAAAAACACTTTAATATTTACCACAAACCCTATATATTTCCAATTTTTCAAGAAAACGCTCATTTGTTAAGTAAACTCTTCTTTTGTCCTTCCTTTTCGCTGCCCCCTCCCACTCTTAGCAGTCTCATTACCAGTTAACACTTCTACTTGAAGGTATAAAGTAGAAAGGAAGGAAGTTAATGCTCAAATTCATATATTTTCAAGTCACTTTGGTAAAAAAAAAATTTGCTGGTGAAAAAAATAGAATTTAGTGGCAAGGTGGCAGGAATCTCAATGGATCTGTGATCTTGTCATTGTCTGTAATTCCTCCTAATATACAGATCAAGCTCTTAGAGGCCTGCTCAACCTATGGGAGTCCCATCCCATAAATCCCCTAAAGGATATATACTCAGTGTGCTGAGGGTCCTCCTTGAGTTTAGTCCACATTGTGTAGAAACCAAAAGAACACAAATGCTGTCCATTGATCTCTCCCAATCTTCATATATAACTAGCAGTTCTCTGACAGTGTCCTTTATGTCATTTCTCTCATATAATTCCTCGTTTTTAAAATGTCACAGCTTCTTATATGTTTCTTCATGTCTCTCCATGCCCTTTAAATGATCCTCAACTCTAATTATTCAGAGATGGCTGCATTCTATGACTCATAGCCATAGACAATCACTGGAAAAATAGTACAGATTCTAAAGAGATTTAATTGATCAGTCTCCCATCATTCAAGATGGTCAAAAAAGAAGAGAGTGTTGTTTGTATCTCTGGATTTCTGATTAATTCCTCAGTTTACTTCAGGGGTAGCTAGCCCAAAGAGTAAAATATTTTGTAAATGCAATGATATTCCTATATTATACTGGTGGCATTAATTCTGCAGTTTTTCACATAAAAGACATTGGGCAAATTGAAAGTATGCTACATTATCGTAGGCAGGAAGTGCTTAGAAGTTCAGATTTCCTTTGTATTCTCACTAATTGGCTCTTTAAATGCTTTTGATTTGATTGGAAGGGCCAAAGATCAATGAAGCTTGCTGGTTGGTCCAAATCAGTGAGCTACAAAACCCCTAAACAAGCTATTGTAGAATTAGACAGAATTTTGAAAACAAATGCACGCTCTATTTGCATTTGACCTTTCCCTACAATTTTTCTTTGGCTCCACCAAGAACAGGGACGTCTAATCAGGGGATTATCAAGTAGACTGGGGAAATATAACAAAGTCCTATGCTGCAGTAAATATTTGTATAGCAAAACCCTGGATAAATTCCATGTTATATTTTGCTGTTGATAATTTAATAAATCTATGGTATGCCTGAGGTTGTGCAGCATCAAAATATATTGAATGATGAACCTTTGGATCTTATTGTTATTAGGGAATCCCTATGGAATATTCTTTAGAAGTTTGATTCAATTTTCATAAAAAGAATAGGTGGGATAGAAGGAAGGGGGTGGGCATGAGAAGATTTTTTTTTAACTTGCTTTGAGATAGAACAGAAGGGCAGAGTTGTAACTCACATTTTTTTAAGAATACAAGCAACAAAAACATTCTCTGGGCAAAGGACAGAAAACTGGCTTTTAGTGGACTTGTAGAGGATAGGCAAGAGGGTAGAACTGGACGGTAGGACAAGAGTTTACCTTAGTGAAGTCTCTGGGGGACACTGATGCAAAACTCTTAGTTCCTCTCAGTTGATAATATCTTCCCCTCTCCAAGTATCTTCTCTCTACTCTATATAGTTTATATATACCTTGTTAGTCACAGATTACTTCCTTTATTGGAATTTGAGCTCCTTGAGAGCAGGGTCCATTTGTTCTCCCTTTCCTTTTTTCCTTGGCATTACTAGTACCTAGAATGGAGCCTGGCACAGGTTAAGTTCTTGTTAAATTGACTTGCCCTCTAAATGTTGACAACACAGGGATGGGACATGGGACAAATCTCTGATCACTTCACCATAGCTATGCCTCTGGGAACAGGGATGAACAGTGTCATTACTAAATTAGATAATCCTGATGTCAAGGAGAATTACACATTGGATTAGATCCCTTGTGACACTGTTCTGGAGACATTAATAATCAGAGGCTCCATTTCTGATTTTGGAAAGAAATGAACAACTTATAAACAATTAATTAAGCTCCCAGATTTTATGCTCCTTCTGTTTAAAGCACAGTGAAATTTAGGATTTTCTCTGGCATTAAAGGAAGCACTAATCACTGAGGTGTGGGGGCACTTCCTAGGGATTAATGACCAGCTGGGAACAGCTAATGACCCCAAGTACATCATTGGGCCATTAACCTCAGCTAGAAAGTTGTTGGGAGAGAATGTTCTGAGTTGTGAAGCTCTTACATAATGCATGCACATGCACACACACACACACACACACACACACACACACACACACACAATCACTCACTTGCCTGAAAGCTACTGAATTCCTCATGGGTATAGCTAGCCAAGTGGCATATACCCAGTTTTCCTGAATTTGTAAACCTACTGTGTAACATGGCAGAAACAGGCTGAACAAATGCAACAATATGTATAGCATTTCAGTTAGGCATAAGATAACTGAGGCAGCATAGTCCAGTGTAAAATGTGTTATATTGGGAATCAAAGGACCTGTGTTCAAACTCAGGCTCTGCTGTCCACTGCCTGCATGACCTTGGGCAGCTTACTTCAACTCTATCACCCTCAGTTTCCTTATCTATAAAATGAGAGAACCTTTAAGATTGTTTTCAACTATGAAACATTCTGTTTGATTCCCTCATAGAATAGTTCAGAATCTAAAGAAAGTTGGAAGAGTAAGATTCAGTTAAGTTGGAACTGATTAAACAATTCCTATGTGCCAAGCACTGTGCTCCTGAGCCTCCCCCACCTTACCCCAGAGAGGAGAGGGAGGAAGCACTCTTATTGGGCTGTAAGTGAAGTGGGAAATGTCTTCAGGTGAATATGGAGAGAGGGAAGGGATCAGCACCCTCTGGCAGGCTCAGGCACACGTGCCATAGGTTCACTCACATGACATTAGGAGAACAGAGACAAAATTAAATAGTCCTTGCCTTCAGGTAGTTTCTTCTCTCCATTAGGGGAAAACAGTATGTTGACAGAAGAGCAAATGTAAATGACTATAGAATAAATCCATGGTGATTACAGGGTGGAAGGAGTACTAACTTCTGGGAGCAATGGAAAGGTTGCTTATAAGAGATGGCACTTGAACCCAGTCTTAAGGGAAGAGTGGGATTCCAAGAGGCAGAGGGGAGGAGGGAGAGTATTCCAGGCTCTGGGGACCCCTATGCAAAATGGAACAACAAACTAGACTGGATGGAAAGTAGAATGTATAGTCAAGCATAAGATGGAATATGCCTAACACCAAAAGTTGGGACCAGATTATAGAGAGCTTTTTTATGATTAAAAAAAGGTGGGGTGGTGGGGAGGGAGGGGTGGAGGGTGTTGTATTTTATTCTAGGGAAAATGGGCTTTTTTAGCAAGGGTGTGACTATGCAAAGGATGAAGTAGAGATGGGTATGAGAATAGGCTAGGGTCAGGACAAAGTCATAATAAGCATCCAGAAGAAAGGCGGCAGGAGCCTGTAGAGATTGGTTGTGGAATGAATCAAGAGAAGGGACAAAAGTTCTGGATTTTAAGCCAAAAGACCTCATTTTAAGGCTGAGTTCTGTTATAAATACTACCATGTGGTCTTGGGACAGACCCTGAATGTCTCTGAGTCTGTTTCTTCCTCTACCAAAAGAGGGAACTGTACTCTGTGATTTCTAAGGTCTTTCCCAGTTCAGCATTCTTTGAGCCTTCATAATTCATCGAGGCCAAGAAGTTTGAATGGAAGAAGCTTATGTAGATACCACATTTTAGAAAAGAGTGTAGAGTCTCCAGAGAGGAGTGATTAAGTTGGTAGAGGAGCTTGAGTTCATCCTATATGAAGACTGGTCACAGGAACGAATACTTAGCCCAGAGAGAAGAATGAGGCAGCATTTGGTGATAGCAGTCTTCTCACCTTTGAGAGGTTGTTATATAGAAGAATAATTCAACTAGGTAGCTAGGTGGTGCAGTGGATAGAGAGCTGGGCCTAGAGTCAGGAAGTCATCTTCCTGAGTTCAAATCTGACCTCAGACACTTACTAGCTGTATGACCCTGGACAAGTCACTTGACCCTGTCTGCCTCAGTTTCTTCATCTGTAAAATGAGCTGGAGAAGGAAACAGCAAACTACTCTAGTATATATGCCAAGAAAATCCAAATAGGGGCTATGAAAAGTCGGACATGAATGAACAGCAATTAAATTATTATCAGTTTGACCACAGACCTGAAAAAAGAGCAATGGGTAGAGATGTAAAGAGGAAAAATTAGTCTTATTGTCAGAAAAACTTTTTTAACAACTTTACAAAAAATTGAATCGACCACCTTCAGAGGTAGTGGGCTCCCCTTCCAAAGGAGAACTTCAAGCAAAAGCTGGATAATCAATTGTCAGGGCTGCCTATGATCCTCAATTTCCTCATCTGTAAAATGAGAGGGAATTTCTAGAAGTTCTTTTTCAGGTAAGGGTTGTCCTAGACAAACTCCAAGGCCTTTTTTTTTTTATTTCCGAAATGTGCTGACTGATATAACATTTATTGATTTAATTGATCTGACATTTTTAGAAGAATTTCAATGTGGTTCAAACATTTTCAGTAGCTGAATCTGCCAGACTTCTTTGCTTTGTCAGCAGCCCTTAAAGATAACACTTAATCTAGACTTCCATCTCATGAGAGGTCTGGTGCTCCCCCTCTCACAGCTCAACTCACCCTCTAGATTTTGTTTTCTTGCCCCTTTCCTTCTCTCCTCCTCTTCTCTCCTCTTCCCAACTTTCTAACTCCTTATATTTTTATAAATCTTACATCCCCATTAACTTATTAAAGTAGGGACTCTCATTCTTACTTGTCTTTATAACCTAGGACTTAGCACAATTCTTGGCACAAAGGAAGCCCTAGTAAATGCTTTTTCTGCATTTCTTGATATCTGAAATATCTGGCAAGATTCTCTATATTGAGAAAATTCTGATAACTCTCTAAACCTAGCCCATCTATTGGTTCATCTTTCCCTCCCTCTCTCCTTCCAGCCACCCTCACTCTGGCCCCTGGTTGGGAAATCTTGCCTTTTTTAGATCACAGAAGTACTGGATAACCTTTTGCTTAATATGTGTAATAGTCATTAATTTAGCACAGACTCTGGGCCCTGGATCTCAGTTTATAATCAGCAAGCCTAATTTGGGTTTAGCAGTTCATTAAGACAATTCTTTTGTAACTGATTATTTGTGTTTCTCTTCTCAGAGAAGAAATGCCTTATTTATTTTGTGTGACTTTATTTTCTTTAGAAGACAGTGGAAAAAGAAATTAGGAAAGTGGTCTGGGGTAGTGGTGACTAGACAAGTTTGGACAACATTCACAAAGTGGGCTGGACAAATTCCCATGATGCCAGGCCAGGCCACTAGGCAGAGTTTCTAGAGGCCTCGCATCACTGCTGCTCAGGGCTCCAGGAAAAGACTCAGATGTTCAGGTTATCCCCTAACGTTTGCCAGAAAATACCTAATAACCATGTGGGGTAATTTAAGGCCCTCCACAACCTGGATCCAACCTGCCTTCCCAGGCTGATTGCACACTTCTCTCTTTTACCCACTCTGAATTCTCGCCAAACAGACTACTCCCTGCTCCGGAATCCCATCTTTCCCTTTCTCATCCCAGGAAGCTGGAGCCAGATTGTGAAGGCCTTTAGAACCAAATAGTGTAACATTTTCCCTTTTTTCTTTTAAAATTAGGAAGTTTGACTAGATCAGAATTAACCTGGAGTCCATGAATTTCAAGGGATCTGTGAACTTGGATGGTTTAAAAAAAATTCCATCTTTTTTCACTATTTTTGTTCACTAATTTCAGTCATATTTGATTCTGACCTCATTCAGGGTTTTCTTTTTTTTTTTTTTCTTTTTTGTTTCTTTTAAACAACAACAAAAAAAATCCCTCTGGAATCAGCATAAGAGCAATAAGGGTTAGGCAATGGGGGTTAAGTGATTTGCACAGGCTCACCCAGCTAGGAGGTGTCTGAGGCCAGATTTGAACCCAGGACCTCTCCTTTCTGGACCCAACTCTCAATCCTAACTGCCCCAATAATGACATCTTAATATCACTATTCTTTTCTTTTTAATTTTCTGGGTACCTAAATGTAACTTCGTATCTCAAGCCACCTACATGCACTACATAGGAATTGCCCCTGATGTGAAGATAATAAGGATCTGGGCTGTAGAGGAGACAGACCTCACTCCATGGGAATGCCTTTGTGAAAGAGCCCCAGGCACCGGGCTCTGCCAGGTCACTCCATGGTATCTGTGTCATGTATCCAGAATATGCTTTTCTAAGCCCAGGAGAGTGTGAGGCAGCAGAAAGAGCTCAGGACTCAGAATCAGGGAGCTTAGTTCTGGGTGATCATTGGCAAGCCTCAGTTTCTTTATCTGTAGAATGAGGATAATGCTTTACTTATCCCATAGGAATAAATATGCCTTAGACTTTAAAGTGCTGATGGGACGTGGACTGTCAGAACTGGGACGCTATGGGCAAGGTCACTCCTCTGGTGATGCTCCAAGGTTCATTTGTCAGCTCCATCCACAGTATTCTCTGGGGTGTAACATGGGGAGTGGAATGACTGAATGGGGCTTAAGTCTGCAAACTAGAAGCCCTTTCTCAATCTGATGAAGAAGAGAATTTCACTTCTGGGAGGTAGTGGCATGATTCCTAGAGAATGTCGGGCTTCTTGAGGCCAGGACTACTTTTATTTTTGTCTTTCTGTGCTGAGACTCGGGAACTACTTTCCCAAACCATGCAATGAGTTCTGGGATCAAGGGAACAATTCGGATTCCCTTACAGGGTCCTCTAAGGGACTGTGGGTTCTTCTAATACCCAGGTCCCCATCCAGTATATTATCCTCCCTCATATCATTTGTCCATTGACTGTCTCTTCTATATCATCTAACCAGAGATTGTGTTCCAATATCATTTTGACTAGTTGCCCCTTCCTCTAGATATGAAAATTTATTGAGAAGATGAGAAGATAAGGCAAGAAGGGACCACATTTTCTCAGCTATCGCCTTGGTTCCTGGGGAGACTGGGCTCAAACTTGAAGGAACTGCTTGCTACACACATTTCTCTTATTAAGTTCCCTTTTGAATGCAGCATGGCTGATGGACACTTTGCTCCCCCTTTTCAGGGCGTGGTGTCTGTAGTGCTGCTTCATTACAAGGCTGGGTCACATGGGTGACACACTTCAGGGCCATGACAATTCTTCAGGGCTATGACAGCCATGACAGCTTCTTCCATGTATTCCTTTCACTGCACTTCCAGTAATTCCTCTTGCCTTTAAATATCCCCAAGGGGATGTAGACACTAAATAATAACTCCAGTCCAGCTATCAATTATATGGAATTAGGTCTTGATCAATAATACATGTAAAACCCAGTGGAATTGTGTGTTGGCTAAGGGGCGTTAAGGGGATTTGGGGGAGAGGGAAAGAACATGAAATATGTAACTATGGGAAAATATTCAAAATAAAAACTTAAAAATAAATAAATAAATAAATATCCCCAAGGTCACAATGCAAGGTCATTCTGCCTCCAACATTAATTCACTTAAGATCAAGAAAGATTAGACAAAATGGGGACAAATAAAACATAGATACTATATGTTTCCAGGGCACATGGGAGCTTGAGTGAGGAGATTCCATCCCCTCAGCAACACTTGATGCTGATGCTAATGCTACTTCACTCCCCACCTTCATGGAGGTGGGAGAGAGATGAAGGGAGTAAGGGGAGAGAGAGAGAGAAAGAGAGACAGAGAGACAGAGAGACAGACAGACAGAGAGAGAGAGAGAGAGAGAGAGAGAGAGAGAGAGAGAGAGAGAGAGAGAGAGAGAGAGAGAGAAACAGAGACAGAGACAGAGACAGAGACAGAGACAGAGGCAGAGACAGAGACAGAGACAGAGACAGAGGCAGAGAGAAAGACAGAGAGAGAGAGAAAGAGAAACAGAGACAGAGAGAGAAAGAAACGGAGAGACAGAGAAGAGACAGAGAGAAAGAGAAACAGAGACACAGAAATAAAGACAGAGAGAGAAAGAGAGAGAAACTGAGAAAGAGAGAGACAGACAGAGAGAACTTAAATTACTGCACTGGAAACTTTGTATGTATACTCAATTGTAGCTTAGCAGCTAGTTAACATTTTTTCTTTACCTTTTAGTAAGCAGGCAAGAAATAGTCATAAAGTAATTGGGCATGCTGTGAATTGGGGACAGGACCCTTCCTGTCCCCAATTCACATCATCATATAATTTTTAGGAACAGACTTGCCAAGCATTCATGTGGATTGCTCCCAGGCAAAGCAGATTACAAATGCTCCAGAGACTGCATTCCCCACCCTGGTATCCCATTGACTGATCCTGCATTGCATTTGTATTCTTAGTGTATAAACAGGCTGCCTTGCATATATTTATATCTTTTTTTAAATTTTTTTAAAATTTTGATCTTCTTGTGTCTCAGAGAACTCCTCACGTGGTGACTCACTCCTTCTAACCTTGGATCCAGAAGTGGCCTGTAACTCAGATTGAGTAGCCCAATACCCAAAGAGCATTGAGAGTTTGAGTTTCTTATGTAGTCATACAATCATTATGTGGTACAGGCTGGATTTAAACCCACATCTCCTGAACTTCAAGATTAGCCTTTGGTGCCTTGCATATTAGGGACTAGACCTGTGACCTCCCAGAAACTCCCAGAGGAGGAAACTCCCTTCACCATAACAAATGAGCACTTTCTTTGCTATTTCTCATCTTAGATAATTCTCTAGCTAACTAAGAGGTTTGATATTTACCTTGTACATAGAAGGCACTTAATAATTATTTTGATAATCATTTCACTATTTTATTATTATTTATAATATCTTTTTAACTATTTAGTAATTATTTTGAAATGAATTTTTGAAGGTTTCACTTGATTTGGGGCAAAAGGAAAACTCTTCTCTGGTCTGCTTTGAGAAGATATTTTCTAGATGTGAAGGTCAGAAAAAAAGCTTGCTGAATAGCATAATAGTCTTGTGGTAAAGACCCATAATAACCCAGCCCTAAGCAGCTCATTTCTTATTTCTTCTTTCTTTTTTTTTTAATGGAAGCTGCTTTTTGGCTAAGGCAAAAGAAGCCGAATAACAGATCTTGGATTAGAAATTCCAGGTTCCTAAATTTGAGGTGGCAAATCATGTTTGCCTATCCTTAATATAAATACCTGTGTGTTATAAATTATCATCAAGTATAAGAATTCTCAATCACTAGCACTCTGTTAGAATAACTCAGGCTTATGAATTACAGTGGTTACCAGACTTAAATCATGGAAGGAGACTGCTACACAAAGCTATGCTTTCCAGAATAGTGATGTGGTTGGACTAATGATTTATTCTAAGTACTTCAGGTCTCTAAGAAGGGATACTGTCCACAGAGAAAACCAAAGAGGCTTGCATCCAATTAGAAACTGAAAACACTAATAAAAATGAGTTATAAACATAAATATTTAGAAAAATGGGTTTTTAGCGGATCGACAATGAAGCCAAGTTATAGCGCTATACTATAGCATTATTTTTCAAGCTTATACAATCAAGAGATGATTATGGTTCAGAGGGCAGAGTCCTTGACTTAGCATCAAAGGCCTGGGTTCAAATCTTGGCTCTGCTATTTACCTCTTATGTGACCAGAGGCAAATCTCTTCCCTCTCTTCTCTAAGTTTATTTATAATTTATTTATTTTCAGTTTTCTTATCCATGGAATGAACATTTTGATTTCCAAATTTTAATCTGTGATCCAATAATGTCTTTTTTTTTGCTATTTTAAGTGAGCAAGCAATGGTTTTAATAGAGAGATGGCTATTTTCAGTAACATATTAGGAATGCTAACAACCATCAAGCAGGATGTAACTGGATAAAAGTCAGTACAGTACAGAGGGTTTGGTCTTCGATTCAGCTAAGGCTTGGGTTCTAATCTCATCTCTTAAACTCACTAGCTATATAGCCATGGGAAAGTTATGTGATTGCTTTAATCCTAAATTTCCTCATTTATAAAATGGGGTCAAAGCTGTAGTAGCTGTGTCATAGGGTTACTGATAGAGGGTTAAATGAGATCAATTAGTCAAAGAACATAAGAGGTCTTAAAACACTAATCCTGTTCCTTGGTAGAAATGATTCTGATTTTATATAGTATTCCCTTCTATAGCCTACTCACTGTTCTATCACATCCTTCTCTTTCTCACATCTCTGTATCTTTGCCCTTTCTCTATGAACTGGAATGGTCCCCCAGTTCACCTCTGCCTTTTAGAATCCCTCGTTTCCTTCAAAATTCAGCTCATGAGGTCTCCTTCTGCCTAAAGCCTTTCCTGGTCTCCTTACTGCTGATGTCCTTTCTTACCAAACTACATTCTATTCATTCTATATTTATTCTGTATTTACTTATTAAATATATTCACCCTGTCTCTCCTGTTAGGATGTAAACTCCCTGAGAGTAGAGATTAGTTCACTTTTACCTTTGTATTGTTTGCCATTTCCTTCTCTAGCTCATTTTGCTGATAAGGAAACTGAGGCAACCAGAGTTAAGTGACTTGGGTAAGTTATTTAATTTCTTTGTCTCAGTTTCCTCATCTGTAAAATGATCATAGCTTACAGTACCTGCCTCAGAGCATGTGGGGCTCAAATGCAATACCATTTGTAAAGTGTTTTGTAGACTTTAAAGATCTATAGACATATTTGCTATTCTTAGAGTTATTATTGTTAGATATATCGTGGTCAGGGACAGCTAGGTGGCTCAATACATTGAGTGCCAGGTCTAGAGAAGGGAGATCCTGGGTTCAAATTTTCCTAGCAACAAGCAAATCATTTAACCCCCATTGCCTAGCCTTTATTGCTCTTCTGCCTTGGAACCAATATGCAGAATTGATTCTAAGGTGGAAGATAAGGGCTAAAAAAAATAAAGAAATATCATGGTCATCTGGGTGGCAGGAAAAACTAGCTTAGACATTAGTTACATGTTCCTGAGGTAAGGACTAAACCTCTCTTTGTCTCAAGTAACTCTACTGGAGTCATCAGAGGGATGGGCTAGAATGAATGTTTTTAGCTCACCAAGAAGTCTGGTGACTGGCCTGGCACATTGTAGGCACTTAATAAAAGCTTGCTATATTGAAATGAATTTGGGGTGTTTCTCTCCTGGAAGACACTTGACCTGGAGAAGAGGGAAACTTCTCCTCTGGTTTGCTCAACACACAGTCCAAAACACTCCTGAGGGTCGCCAAACCAATTAAATTGTGATTGGGAAACATTTAACAGAATAAATAAAACTCTGATAGAACATAGATAATGTTAATATGTGATTTCCTAAGTCACTGTGTGGCCAGCAGAGATCTTTATGTGTGCTTCTATTTGAGTTTGACCACTGAGCTAGAGACAGCTTATAGAATTCTTTGAGAACTAATTGTTAAATTTTCAGTGTGAGTATTTCTACCTTGTAAATCAGCAAATGATATAAATTGGCACTGAAATGATTGTTTTGTTGATTATCTAGACTTAAGGAAGTGAAGGGGAGAAAGTTTCAATAATGCAGGATAAGCTTAAAATGTGTTCTGCATATTCTTTTTTTCTGAAGGCCCAGTTGTTAAATATTTACTGACACATCTCTGGTTTTGAGTTATAGTGGCTGGTTTAGTAAAGTTTTAAATCAGAGGACCTGAGTTCAAATTCCACAACAGCCATGGATTGCATATATGACTCTGGACAATTCACTTCTACTGCCTGGGCTTCATTTTCTTTCTCTGTAAAATAAATGATCTGGACCACATAACAAATAAAGTTGCTCAGTTGGTGATGATCACAAAGAGAAGATTCCTATGTGGGAAATTCCAAATGTTAATGAAATCGCAGATCTTTCACCTCTTCCTACATAATAATAATTATTATTTTTGAAAATGAGTCCATTAATAGTATATAGAAGGTTCCAACGAGTAGAAAAATAGGATTCATGGTAAAGTTTTTTGGCAGTTACAGTGACTTCCACTGAGTTCCCACTGCATTATCTTTGGTGAACACAATCATGAAATAGTTAATGTTGTGCCAAAGCTCTGTTTGCTTCCAGAGAGAAATTTACAAACTGGGAAAATCAAGTTGAGTGTATAATGTATAAAATGCCCAGAGACCATGAATCTTGAGATCAGACTTATTTTAGCATCCATTGGCTAATGCAGAATGACAAGGGGACTTCTGTGGGAGTCGACATTAGGAACATAAATAGTAGCAAACTGTAATTCATTATAATCATGTTGAGTTGAAGGGATAGGAAAGGAATTTTTCAGGAGTAAAAGCCTAAAATGCTTTCACATCCACTTGAATAAAGAAAGATATTGAATGTTTCAAGACCTACCCATAAATCAAAAAGGCTTGAGACTAGCTTGGCTGCATTAAGTCCACAATGCGATAAAATATATAGGCTTTCCTTCTGTATGGGCATAAAAATGGAGCAAGTCAAAGCTTCCAAATACTAATGTAATGTGGAGTGCTGATGCAACCATTTATAAAAGCATGGCTTTGTACTTTGCATTGTATAAATGGAGATTTTGAACCTTGGACTGCATCCCCCATAAGTCCCTTAGTATTTCCCAGAATTCCCTTTAATCTCTCTTGCACCTCCACGTTTGCATGGTCACATAATTGTTTTGTAAGTTCTGTAGCTCCTCCCTCTTGCTCTTTTGCTCTTGGGAACAGGCTGGTTAGTACCTTTTAGCTAGTATTTTTGTTAGTTTATTATTAATAAAACTTTATAAAAATATAATATTTAGTTATTGGATATTAATTTTAAAATCTACAGTATATGGTTTGATTATGTATACCCAAATACATATACATGTATGTATGTATAGGTGTATATGTGTGCGTACCTTTTCTTCCCACTAAAATAAAAAAATTCTTTTAAAATAGCCATTGTTTCTCTTTTGTTCTTATATCTTCAGTTTCCAGCAAAGTGTCCAAGACATAGCAGAAGCTTAAATGCTTGCTTGCTGTCATATACACCAAACATCCTTGACCCAATGTATCTCAGGGCATCACTAAAACATAAGATCTTAGAGTTTCAAAGGACTCTAGGGGAGTCATAACTCTGGTCAGGTAGCCTGTACTTTGTGACATAGTACTGTCATTCAAAGAGAGCACCTTTCTTCCCTATGGGATTCTCCAGCCTCCCTTCCTATTTTATCTCCTACTTCCTATCCTTTCACCTACCCACCCCTCCCGCCACCAGATGAGAGCCAGCATGGCTTCCTTTTCCATAATCCGCCTTCCCCCCACTTTTCCTTCTGCCTCTACCTCCTCTTGAAGGGTTAGGTTGTCATTGAATATAGAATATGATGCTGGAGAATGGACTGTTGGGAGATGGGCCATCCTTTCTCCTTTCTAGGGCTGGTATTGCCCATACTCAATTGAATTTGCCTGAGAGAGCAAAAATTCATAACTATATGGGTGGACCAAAGGGATTATGCCTGCCTAGTCTATCATTTTATGAAGGAAACAAAACCTGAAGGCACAGAAGGTTAAGTGACCTGCAAATATCACCTGGCTCATTAGTGGCCAAATTTAGACTAAAACTCCAGTCTTTTGGCTCACGGTCCAGGCTTTTTCCACTAAACCATGCTGTATCTTTTTTTTTTCTTTTTCAGGTCAGAAATGAGGATTTAGGGAACTTTATGGATTTGATCACAGTAGCTGATAGAAATGGATGGCAAAACAATCATCTTTGTAAATTAAAAGAACAACACACCAGAAAGCTTTAAGTACTACGTAATCAGATTTACTCTGGCCCTGATGTCACAGGGAGGTCAAAGGCATACCTTCCCTTGAAGCCATATATGGCCAGAGGACCACTGGCCTTTTTTTTTTTTTTTTTTTTTTTTAAGATGAATGTGCTGGTATGAGCATGCTCATGGAGCCTACTGACGTTCCTACACAGGGTGGTCTGTAAATACTCTAAATCTTTGCTTACTATATAAAATTACAAGAAAGTGCTATCTTGCATCACTCACAAGCAATAGATTTCTTTGCTAAGTTCTGCAGGCCCCATTAAGCAAATAATATTATTTCAAAGAATAAGATAGTGGAGATGGTAGCAGCTTTCTATAATTTAAAAAAAAATTCTTTTTAAACGTTTGGTCAAGGTCAATTCTTACGTTTCAGATTCCTTGGTTTGTGTAAAGGGCAGAGAGAGAACAGTAGCCACATTTTGCTTCTGACCATAGGAAAAGTCACTTTTTTCTAAAGAGTTTGTCTGTTTCAAGGTTCCTACCAGTAATTAGTGTCTCTGCTTCTTTTTCTCTTCCCCCTCTTTCTCTGAAAAACCTTTTTGGCTCATTTTTGCTACTCATCTTTCTCCTATACCATTCTTGTAATGTGGGAAAATCCAAGAATAAGGCTGAAGACAGTTTGAGAGAGAGAGCACACACATACACAGAGACAGAGACAGAGACAGAGAGACAGAGACAGAGACAGAGAGAAGAGAGAGACAGAGAGAAAGAAGAGAGAAAGAGAAATGGAAAAACAGAGAGACCGAGAGCCTGAAAGACAAAGACAGAGAGAAGAGAGAGACAGAGAGAAAGAAGAGAGAGATAGAAAAATAGAGAGAGAGAGAGACAAAGGAAAGAGAGAGAGGGGAAGGAGAGA
>NC_058135.1:128947730-128974773 GCF_016433145.1 Gracilinanus agilis
AGAGAGAGAGAGAGAGAGAGAGAGAGAGAGAGAGAGAGAGAGAGAGAGAGAAGTTCAGTTACAGAAGAAATGACTAACGTAGTCAGAAAACTAAGACTGCACTTAAAGCAAGAGTGAGCAATAAGACACAGGGGTTGTCCTCAATCAGCAGTGCCAGCAGTACAGAAAATGAATTTTTTCATGCTTAGAATCTGATTAATTAGCATCCATTTTAACTTGACAGTGAGATAAAAAGCTATGAAGCTCTTATTAACATTGGCATATACCCCAGCTGGAGCATGCAATTTTGAATGGTATGGCAATCTACTAGAATTCCTTCTGAAATAAACATAACTCTCTGACAAAGTGACAAGGACAGACCCAGTCACCATGTCCTGACCAAGAGATGAAATGGGTTCCAAGTTTGTCTGTGGCTCTAATTCTTGGAAGTCCAGGTTTTATATTCTTTTCCCCTTCTCTGAACACATGGAATGTGACTTTGCCAAATCAGACACATATCCTTATGGGATAAGATTCTAATGACCCTGCAAAGGAGTTTTCTTGAAAAGTCTAAAACAGATTATGTTCTTAAAAGAAAAAAAAAATCTCGATTCCTTACTTTGCATGTTTTAGCATTACATTCCATTAAAACCGTGTTTGAAGTTCCTCAGGATTTGCTAAAAATTTGATAATGCTTAAGCAGATAAGAGATTATATGTTTTATGTATATATAAGAAGGATTTGTTCCAGCTTGGATCCAGTGTAGTAATTGGCCACCTACTGTGAGCAGTGTGTAATATCAAGACCCTCTAGCCATGCTGCTGTCTGAACAGAAGAGTGTATGTACAGGGTGTTTGAATTTCGTTTGCTAACTTTCTGGAACATGTTTAAGCAGAGAGCATGTGTGTGTGTGTGTGCGCGCGTGTGTGTGTTACCTGTGTCATGTTACATTAAGCTCACTTTTAAGGACAGGTTGTGTATATCTGGAATAAATAGCCCCTCGGGGATCAGCAACAGAGGCAGAGAAGAAAAGTCTGTGGCTCTGACATGAAGTCATTTACTTAATGAAGAAATGCTTGACTCTACAGAACAGGTTAACCTTACCCATGGATTCAGTGGTGATCACAGACTGTTAAACTGCCTATTGTAAAGTTAAAATCATGTTAGACTCTCTCCAAACCCTAAGGAGAGTGTGATATGAGACTAGGTCAACTATAATAATAATCCTGAGGACTTCTGGTAGACAAAACAAGTATAAATAAAATACATAAGGTTTTGGCAGGCAAAGTCAGAGGTTGTTATTGTCGTTCAGTCATTTTAAAACTCTTCATGACTCCATTTTGGATTTTCTTTGCAAAGATACTAGAGTGGTTTGCCATTTCCTCCTCCAGCTCTTTTTACAGATGAGAAAACGGAGGCAAGCAGGGCAAAGTGATTTGCCCAGGGTCACATAGCTAGTAAGTGTCTGAGATCAGATTTGAATACAGGAAGATGAATCTTGGGCTGGCACTCTGTCCACTGTACCATCTAGCTACCCAAATTAATTGTCATTGTGAACACTGTATTTTGGAGAGAGTATCCTCATTTAAATGAATAGGCTATAACAGATCTACCTGTACTTAATTGTATTGAAGTTTGTGTCTATCGGTCTCTAGTTTCCGTTTCCTTCCTTCCGCATTAGTTCATACAAATCTTCCAATGCTTCTTGGAATTACTCACAGTCATGATTTTCATGGTGTGATGGTATCCTATTACATTCACAGAGTGACAGAATTTTCAAGTTTTCAGAAACTCAGTTATCACTAAATCCAAATCATGCCCTAACATGAACTCCACTAAGATATTCCAATAAGTGGTCATCCATCATCCATCTTCCACTTGAATCCATCATCCACTTGAAAATCTATGATGAGAGAAAACCAACCATCTCCCAAAGTCATTTATTCTCCTGATGGCTAGCTCTCATTGTTAGGCATTTCTCTGGCATCAAGCCTAAATTTATATCTTTTCCACTTCTTCTATACATTGCCTCTGATTCAGCCCTCTGGAACAAGACACAACAAGTCTAATTTCTCTCCCATAAGCTGACCCTTCAAGTACCTGAAGTCTTCATTGCACCAAGTTTTCTATTCTCCAGGCTAAATATCCCAATCTCCATCAGCTGATCTCTCATGTACTCATATAAGACAGAATTGAAGCATTACTACACCTTAATTCAGCTGTTCCCCATCAATGAGCATCTATTTTCTTTCCAGTTTTTCTTGCTACTACAAAAATATTATTAAAATTTTGGTCCACTTTACTTTAAACGGAATCTTTTTAAATTAATCAGCTAAATCTTTCAGAAGCATATGAGAATATAAGAAATGGAGTATAAGGTCATAAGCATAGCCAGTTCAGTGAAATGTAGAAGTTCTGGTCCCTCCATTGACCTGGTGCTCTGAATGTTCCCCCTTTGATTTTTTAGCCTCATTCTAGTTCCATGGTAGTCACTTAGACCTAAAACTGGTATGGTGGAATCGAAAGAGCACCAAGTTAAGAATCAAAAAAGCTAGGGTCCAGGTCTACCTTTGCAACTTAGTAGCTCTGTAGAAAGGTAAAATTATAATAACTTTAGGAAAATTATACCCCACTGGTGCCTCAGTTATACAATCTGTAAAATGAAGAAGTTGGATTTAGATGAACTTTAACATGTTTCCCAGTTTTAACATGTACGTGTGTGTTTGCGTTTTCCTTTTTCGTCCGGCTAAGGAACTTTCATATAAAGCAGTGAATTCAAATCCTGTTACCTCTTCAGGTCTCTCCTATGATTTCAAAGTATATTATCTTTCAAAACTAAGGTTCCCTTAAAAAAATCCTAGATGAAATTAATTTTAACTCACCTTTAATTTTAAAACAAAGATATTCAGAATTTGAGAAAAATCAGGATCTGTGACAAAAATCAAGCAATGGTGTCTCACAGCTTAGGAATCCCTGACTTTTACTGAAATTACAAATTTACATTCGTTTATCTATCTTCCTGGTGAATATCCAAGTGCCATAGTTCCCAATTTACAGATGGAGAACACGAGGCACAGAAAAACACTTATACTAGTGAGTTTCAAAGACTATAGAATGCTTTCATGGCAGAGCAATACTTGACTAAGTGCCTAAACTAGGATAATAACCACTAAATCATTTTACTTCTCTCCTACATTGTGTTTATGAGTCTGAATTTGTAATTGGGGAATCTATAGGTGAATATAAGAGAGAATGAATCTCTCCATTTTACAATTTAGGAAGATAAAGTCCAGTGATGTAAAGGGAAACCCAAAGCCACATTTTAGCTAAATATATAGCATATTTTTTCACTTTATTTTTCTTGTTTTTTTTCACAACATAGCTAATGTGGAAATATGTTTTGCATGATTTCAGATTTATAATGAGTGAATATTTGTTGCTTTCTCCTTAGGTGTGGGGGAGAGTGGGCAGAGGGAGAAAATTTGGAAGTGAAAATAAAAATTAAAAAATAAAATAAATAGCAAAATCAGATTGAAACCCATACTCTCTGAACTCTAAAACTGAGTGTTCTTTCCACCACAGCTCCATTCTTTAAAGTGTTAGAATGTGTTTCTATTCATACAAAGCAGCATGGACAAATTCCATTTTTAAAAATTAGTTCTATTTAAAAAAGAAAATTGTGTTTGCTTGATAACAAATAAGGAAGTTGGTGGCATTTTCCCATGGGGGCCTCCAACATCCCAGAGTTACAAAGAATAGCCTATAGTTGTTGCCAAGGTGTTTAGTATACTGCCTCTGACACACCCTAAGTGGCCCCTTCATGTTCCAGTGGCTACCTCTTCTCAACACCCAATTCCCTCCCAGTGAGTGATGGTTAAATGAAGTGGATGGCCTAAATAGGGCTGGCTTATCACATTCCAGAGGCCCCATGGTAGGTCAGATGCATTTGGGAATGAGAGAAAAATCATTGTCTAGTGCCACCATTGTCAAACTAGGTGATAAGTTCAAGTAGAATGTGATCTCTGTCCCTAATTCCTTTGCTTGCCTTGAGCAAAAACTTCCCCGACTTCTCTCCTTTCAGTTTTCCTGCTGTGGGAAGAAGACAGGGGACTATCTTTATCTTCCCTGCAGTGATGATAGGAACAATATTTAACTAAAGCCTGCAAAAAATTGTTGACAGTAATAAGATAATGTTTCAGAGCAGAATATTCATGTTCTTATGGTGTAACCCCCTTACTGAAATATCAGTACAGAATAGAGCCAAAGTAATTCTGGGATGTGAAGAATGCTTTCCATGGTAAGATTATACTTTGGGGAGAGAAATTTAAATTTCTCAGAGATGGCGTACAAAGAAAAGGACCCAAATGTTCATTTTGATATTTATAATTTGTTTTAAAAAACATATACACACTATGGAAGTAGATTGTAGTTTTCTCAGTTGAGTTCTCAGTTGCAAAACTGTCTTTCGAAGCAGACGTTGGTAAGGGCAGTTGAGGGTTGGAGCATGTATGTTATACTGTGAATAAATATGTTTTTAAGACTTTACAAATTTGAATTCTCCAGGATCCAGGGCTTAAGCATAGGTAGAAAATTAAATAGATGTGGATCTCCCAATTTGAGAGGCAGATGTAGTTTGAATATTGTTTGGTGCCATTCTTCACCGAAAAAAAACTTTTTTATCTATGTTCTCAGAGGATTCGTTTCATTTTTCATCCCCACCCTTGGAAAGTCAGTCCACAGAAGGAGTTCCCTCCTGAGCCAAAAGGGAGCTCTGTGGTAAGAATCACTCCTTTGGACAGAGAACAAACTGGAAAACAGGACACCGAGTCCTGCAGTCCACCTGATCCTTTTGGTCTGATGTCTCAAGAGGTTTCCCGAAGATGCTGTGGTTTCTGGTAGTTGTTTGCCTCATTGGTCTTGCTGTAGAAATATAAAAATGGGTTTCTTTTAGTAACTCAGGGCAAAGTAGAAGCCCCACCTGGAGCCAATGGTCAAGTCCCCTGCAGAAGAAAGTTGCAGCCACCAGAGTAGTGATTCATGCTTAGAACTTATTCAGTTCATTTCCACAAATATTTATTAAATGTCTTCTATGTGTAAGGTACTGTGCTTGGCACAGAAGAAACACCTTAAAAAAATAAAATAGGACCTGCCCTCAAGGGGAAGATGCTAGAGGAGCACAATATACTCTTAGATGATACACAGTATATTCAAAGTATCACAAAGTAATTTCAAGATTAAGAGAGGGCTGAGAAATGTCATTTAGCCCCATTGGGCTCCCCTTTCCCCACTATAAAATAATAGAGCTGAGATAGATGACCTCTAAGCACTTACACAGCTTGACCATGAATAAGGGGGCTCAGGAGAGGTCCCCTATAGGAAGTGGCACCTGATCGAGGCTTTGAAGAAAGAGAACCTTCAAGAGATTGATGGGGAAGGAGAACATTTCAGACATGAGGGACTATTTGTGCAATGTCACAGAGGTGGTAGATGGCAACTTCACTGCTTGTTTGAAACCTGTGCAGCTTTAGGACACTGCTTTCTTTTTTTTTTTTTTTCCCTCATAAAAATCATCTCAAGGCTTTATCGAGTGCGACCAAAATAAAACAAAAGCCAATTGCAAACCCACCACGAACTCAAGAATTATGTGGAGACCATCTCTGTTCCTTGAATGTAAGATATAAATCCAGAGATTTCTCATGCCATCATTTTGTAAATAATTACAGTTCTGCTGAATCTGTTGTATAAAGTTTACACGGAAGGTTCAGCACACGCCTGCTCTTGTTTAGAACATTCGGAACCACCAGAGAGATGTTGATACATGGTTTCACTGTTTCAGTGCCTAAGACATCGACTACATGGGAACATAATAAACAGGAGCATAAAGACAGGTTTGTGCAAGCAGTTTGGATTGACCTTTTTGGCAGCTGAAATCCATCTTGAGTACATGGTGGGGCTGATGTGGACAGACATGTAAACTTCGCCTTGTTACCACAACTACTACTTCTACAAATATACTCAGATGCCCAAATGTGCATCACTCTTAGCAAAGTGATTTTAAATGGGGACCCGAAGCAGAGGGGCAGCAACTCAGATAACACCAGGCGCAATATATTACTGAGAAATATCTGTGTTTGGACTGGCAGGAAGAGCCAGGGAAAATGATGGCTGAGATAGACTCAATTCACAGGACCCTTTAAGATAAGTTTCCCCCTTAGTTTTTTTTTTTTTCTCCAAAAAAAAAAAAGTTCACTGACAGGAGGCTTATTAAGATGAAATGGCATGATTTAGGAATATAGATAATAACAAAAAAATTAAATTTGTGTGTGTGAGAAGGATTATTTTTTTCCTTTTAAATGAACTGGCCCAATCATCCATCTCTAACATGACATGTGTTTGTAGAGATACACAGAGAGGCAATGTGGTAGAGTGGATGAAGGCTAGGCTTGATGTCAGGGAGATCCGGGGTTAGTCCTGCTTCCGACACTTCCTAGCTATGTGTAACCCATTTTAGGGGAAGCCACAGAAAACTGCTGCTCTGTATCAGTGTGGTACTGGGAGTTCCCTCCATGGATGGACTCACAGGTAGCCTTCCTCTGTCCTAAAGAGACATATACCTCGACAGCAATTTGAAAACAGAAATAAGCATGAACTAATCCAGTTGAGACCTCCTCCTGGAGAACCACGGAACCTCCAATGCAATTGCAAAATTCTCGCTTTGTCTCTGGTTCTGATGAATTCATTAGTGAGACTAGAAGAGAACTTAAGAGTCCATCCTAGAATGTGTGGGTTCTCTTGCTCGGAACTGACTGAGCATCATCATTTGGGCTTATCGCTGCAGCTAACAATAGAACGACCCATGAAGTCACTTTTCCCATCAGAAACCCTTGTCTCACTGTGGGAGGTCCTGAGGAAGTACTGGCTTTAGTCCCCATCATTTCTAAGAGGAACCCACCGACCAAGGGTAAAAGCGAAACTGTTCGGAATGCATCCACAGGCTGAGTGTTTACCAGCCGGCTCCAATGCCTCTGTCGTTTGTGACTCAGCAAACATTTAATTCAACAAGCATCTATTAAGTACCGACTATTTCCAAGGTGCTAGACTAACTCTTTAGCTAAATGGAGCTCTTGATCCTTTTCTCTTTTTGACTTTTCTTCAAATTTCTTCTTGCTTCTTCCTTAGTCCTCTTACTTCATTAGTGAGAAACAGTAATAACCAGTGGAAAGAACATGGGACTTGGAAAAAAGAAGGTTTGGGTTTTGAATCCTGGCTCTGATATTCCTTCGGTTGGGTGAAGTCAGGCAAATCGTTTATGCCATAAAGTTTCATTTTCTTTGGAAATAGCTAGGTGGTGGAATGGATAGAGTGTTGAATTTGGATTCAGGAAGACCTGAATTCAAATCACTCCCGTGGCACATATTATGTGAGCATAGGTAAGTCATTTAATCTCTGTATGCCTCAGTTTCCTTATCTGTTCAATGTAAACAATAATAGCACCTACCTCCCAGGATTGTCATGAGGATCAGATGAGGTGACATAAGTTTAGTGCTTTGCAAGGCTTGAGATGACAAATCAGTACTAGCCATTTTTATACGTCTTTAAAATGGGAATGGGGGTATAAAGTATAGAGGACTGGCTGTGGAGTCAAGAAAACCTGGGTCTTGCTTCTGCCTCTCAGTGCCCCTTGGAGACTATCTAAGTCTATAAATCAGACTCCTCCTTTCTTCTCAGGGAATAAATTTCCCCCATCCCTTTTTAAGCTCCCTTTTATATGTTGTCTTCTCCTTTTAGACTATAAACTCCTTGAGGGCAGGGACTATGTTTCTTTTTTCCTATTTGTATTCCCAGAACTTAGCATAGTACCTGGCACATGGGAGGCACTGAGTAAGTGTTTAGTTTAGTGACTGACTGAGTAACCTATTTGCACCACTGGAAGAAACTTTAACAAGAAATCGCTAACTTTCCAGCCTTACCCCCAAGAATAGAAATAATATTTACAACTGCCAGTTTCACAAGGCTGTTTGGAGGAAAGTGCTTGCTAATCATGCAAAAAACCTCTATAGACATTTTAGTTATTATTGTTGTCATTTATAAACTGAAAAAATAAAGAGACAGTATTGTATAATAAATAGGGAGTAGGTCTCAGAATCAGGAAGTCATGAGTTCAAGTCCTGCCTCTGGCACCTACTTTCTCTAAGGTGAACAAATCACTTAAATTCTCAATGCTCCAGGCAACTTGTTAAGACAGAGGGTTGCCAATCTATATTAGTAAAGGAATTTCCACCCTAGGAGTTCCCCTACACTAATTAAATCATAGGTCAGGACAAACATGAATTAATTGAGGTAAATTGGAAATGTGTCATCATCTTAAAAATCATAATCCCAAAGAAACTAGTAAATGATGATATTCTGTCATAATTCCTGAAGATGATATTACTAAATCTTTATTATAATTCTTCAAGACCTTGGCCCTTCCAAAAAATAGATGTGTCCTCATCTAATCTCTATGTTCTATAAGATTATTATTATTAAAAACCTTACCTTCTGCCTTAGAATCAATTCTGTGTGTAAGTGACTTGCCCAGGGTCACATAGCTGGGAAGCATCTGAGGCCAGATTTGAACCCAGTACCTCCTGTCTCTAGGCCTAGTTCTCAATCCACTGAGCTACCCAGCTGCCCCCTATTCTATAAGATTATTAACAATTATTAGCATTGGTTCAAGCCCCCAGCCAGGGAGATGTATGCTTACCAAAGGAATTGGCCATCATCATGGAAGAAATTGGGGCAGTGAGGTAGTTCAGTGAATAGAGTCTAGAGTTAAGCAGACTCCAGTTCAAATTCAGCCTCAGACACTTACTAGCTGTAAGACTGAACAAATTACTTAATTTTTTCCTCAGTTTCCTCATCTGTAAAATGAGCTAGAGAAGGAAAAGGCAAGACATTCCAGTATCTTTGCCAAGAAAACCCAAAATGAGGTCATGAAAAGTCAGACATAATTGAAACAACTCAACAATAACAAAAATGGAAGAAGTACAGAGCAGAGACCAAATGGAAGAATTGCCATATTAGTTCTTCCAGATGTTTCTGTCAGTGAATGAGTTGATTCCATTAAGAGATAGAACACTGCAGAGTCTTCTAAAGTAGACTTCCATTACTCAATTATTCTCTAATCAACACAGAAAAATAAAAAAAAAACAAAATAAATGGTTGAAGAATGCTTATTGTGCAGCTACAACCTTGGATTTCTATGGATGGCCAATAGGACAGGGTCGTCAGTGCACACATCTTGGATGATGACTTAGCCTTGGCCTCAGGGTTAAGTAGGAAAAGAATATATTAGATTGTATTGGGAAAACTATAGAGTATTTTTAATAAACCCAAGTTCCTCTGAAACAAAGGTCCATGTTATTAGCAACATTCTTTTATTGATACTGTTTGGCTGTGGGTCACTGCCTCGAAGATAAGGGCTTTGGGTTTTATTATGCCCATTTTATAGATGAAGAAACTAAGATTCAGTGAGGATAAGTGGCTTGACATGTCATTAGTAAGGGATAGAGTATGATTTCAGCTGAGGCCTTCCTAACTGCAAGACCAGGAACCACCATGCTATGGCTCTATAATGTGTTCATTTCAAATTTGAAATGAGTTTATGATCTAATCAGTTTGGATATTCCCGCAGATCACAACCCATACATTCCTGCCTGTCTTGTGTAACTCTTGTCCATGCCCTTCCCTGAGTTCACCATGGGAGGGCATCCAATATTCTAGGGACTTTTGGACTTTCCTCACTTTCTCTGACATTATAAAGGTATCTGTAGAGTTCTCTAGATGCTAACCTGTCATTTCTGACCCTCACTCTGTGACCAGGCCACCTTCTCTTTCTATCCATATTCTCCTGAAAAAAAATACTTAAAATATTAACCACAAAGCCCATTGACAAGTTAAGGGTACAAGACAGGTTGAGACAGAGTCATAATTAACAGGAAAAAACTACTCACTGACCAACAAAGCTGGCATTTCCAAACCGATAGACATAATGAAGTACAGAAATGACTTATCTTAAAGCTTCACCAATCTACAATCTCCCAAAAAAGACAAGCAAGTGAATATGCTTGTACTATGTAGAAGAAAGGAAAGAAATGTGGAAAGAGGTACATTTCAGGAAAGTGAATATCTAAACAATTTAGAATTTTGAAGAAAAGCTTTCAATAGTTCACTGGATTCCTGATTCATCCATGAAGGCATTCCTTCCAATGATGAATATAATGACCCATCTACACCTTCCCATATCTGTGTAATTTATGCTCTACATCCTTCTTCAAGGTCTTTTAAGATTCCTTAATGACTCCTTAGATATCAGGACCGTATTTGCTTCATAAAGAGGATGTATAGACTACATCCCTTCTTGATGATCAAAAATATTTCATGGCATGGTGTTAAATATTAATTGCTCTCGAAGCATTTGATAGCATACCCTTATAAATGAATACTCTAGCTCTTCATCTAGTATCACTCACTTCTTATACCTAACTTACCCACTTCCTTTTCTGATCAGGCATTTCTGGGATGAGCTATCTCTTACGCCACTTTTTATACAATCATCTTTAAAAATATACTACGTGCTACACTACCTACCATGTACCTTTCCAATCAATCAATCAATAAACATTTATTAATTAACAAATATATTCCAGACACTGTGCTAAAGTCTATGGTTACAATGACTAAAATGAAATAATTCCTAGCCTCGAGGAGTTTACAAATTCTGGTTTGTCATTTCCTTCTCCAGATTATGTTAAAGATGAGGAAATGGAGTCAAACAAGATTAAACAATTTGCCCAGAGTGGCACAGCTAGCATCTGAGACTATCCACTGCACTACCTAGCTGCCAGTGATGTGTGCATACATGTATGTATATATACGTGCACATATATGTATATATACATGAGTGCTACATACAAATTCCATCCCTTGAATTGTCCTGTGAATATTGTCAAATTATTTGTAGGAAGGGCCCAATTTGAGGTGTTTATTTTCATGGGACTAGAGAACTCTTCACAAATCATTTACCTTTGAATTCAGTTGATTGCAAAATGATGGGATTTTTCTAAAAAAATGTTATTGTCATGTCCAACTCTTCATGATCCCATTTGAAGTTTTCTTGGGAAGGATACTAGAGTAATTTGCTATGTTCTTCTCCAGCTCATTTCATAGATGAGGAAACTGAGGAAAACAGGTTTAAGTGACATGCTCAGGTTCACATAG
The DNA here is from genome assembly GCF_016433145.1 of Gracilinanus agilis. Lineage (NCBI taxonomy): Eukaryota > Metazoa > Chordata > Mammalia > Didelphimorphia > Didelphidae > Gracilinanus > Gracilinanus agilis. The sequence goes on from NC_058135.1 coordinate 128,958,972, forward strand.
TTAGTAAGTACCTGAAGCCAGATTTGAATTCAAGAAGGCAAGTATTCCTGACTCCAGTGCCCCATTCCCTGTACCACTTAGATGCCCTGATCTGAAAAACTGTTTAGTCCAGTCTCTTCATTTTACTGATGAAGACTCCGGGGCTCAAAGAGGGGAAACTGACTTCTCCATAAATCACACAATTTTGAAAGTTATAGCATATGGGATTCGAACCTTGGTCTTCTGATTTCACATTCAAGGCTCTTGCCATTACACTACAACACACTGCCTCCGTGATGCATATGATTAGCAAAAACCTGATTCTAGAATCATACATGTAAAGCTGGAAAGGAAGGTCCCTAGACTTTTTTTTAACAGCATTGAAGTTAGTGGAACTTTTAAGAAAGGGAGAAAATGTACAGATTTAGGGGGGTTAGTGGAGGTTGCTGTAATAAAACTCCAGGTTGATTTCACAGTGGATCTCATTGTCCCCCCAGAGTCACATGACCCTTGAAAACTGTCTCATTTCTTCAGTATAACCTTACCCCAACCTGCCCTGTCTGAGTAGTAGTCACTGTCTTCAAATCTCCGATTCAATTGTCAATGTCATATTTCACACAGACCTGCTTGCTCAGCTGAATTGAACAGATAAATGAGATGCCTTGCCCAAAGTCAATGGCATAATAAATAGTTGTTGATCTCTGCCATTTTAACAGGACCCTAGCTATTGGATTCAATTAAGCATGCTGTTCACAGTAAATAGATAATGATTCTTTCTTTGTGTGAGTAAATATGGTCTTTTAACTAGAAAGGGATGAGTTCAGAAATTAAACATGAAAAAATGTGGAAAACATGGGGCAGCTAGCTAAGTGGCTCAGTAGATAGAGAGCCAGGCTTAGAGGTGGGAGGTCCTGGGTTCAAATCGGAAATGAGATACTTCCTAATTGTGTGACCCTGGGCAAGTCACTTAACCCCAATTGCCTCTGCCTTATCATTTTTCTGCCTTGGAACCAATACTTTGTATCAATTCTAAGAAGGTAAGGGTTTTAAAAAAAATTAAAAAATATAAAAATGGGGAAAATTTTGTGGAGAATTGCCACGCAGACAATTTTTTCTCTAAAATGTATTTTAATCATAATACTGCTTTCTTGAAATAATTTTTAAAAGCATCTGACAATTATAGAGGGTTTTGAGGATTGCACAACGTTTTGTATACATTGCTCCATTTAAACCCCCATAACTCTCCTGTAAATAAGAACAACAGAAGCAATTATCCCCTTTTTAGAGATAATAACTCAGGTTCAGAGGTTAAATGTCTTGTCCTTCATTGCAGAGCTGGTGTCAGAAGTGACTAATGTCTTCTTGACTCCAGATCTGGCACTCTGCCTGCAAGGTGCTATTTATAAAGCACAATAAAAATAAGTCAGTTAATAAACATTTATTAAGCATTTGTTATGTGCCAGGTACTGTGCTAAGCACGAGGGATACAGAAAGGAGCAAAGATAGTCCTCACTCTCAAGGAGCTCACAATCTAACTGGAGAGACAATAAGGTACAAATAAGTACAAACAAGATCTCTCTATATCTCTCTATATCTATATCAATATTGATATCGATATTGATATCTATCTATATATATGTACATAGCTGTATATGTGTATATGATAAACATTGATAACATTATAGTATAATACTGAAAAGATTATACTTGAAAGAGATATATCATAGGATTATTGAGTCATAGAACTCTAATGACCCTCATAGGGCCATTGAGTCAAATCCCTTCATTTTACTAATTAGGATAGACTGGTAAAGTAATTTCCCCAGGGTTACATGGTTAGTATCTGAGGTGGAATTTATACTCAGACCTGGGAATTGAAAGTGTACTCCCTTCAATATACTATACCTAGCATTGTGAGCATTTAGTAAATCTTTTGTCCCTTCCTTCTTATGTAGATGTCAGTCTCTTTTTTTAAAAAAAAAATGTTTATTTTTAGCATTCATTTTTTTCAAAATTTGGAGTTCTAAATTCTTTTCCTCTCCCTAGTCTCTTCCCCAATCTTTGAGAGTGTAAGCAATATGATATCAATTATAAATGTGAAATCATGCAAAACATATTTCCATATTAGTCATGTTGCAAAAAAAGTGAAGAAAGTGAAAAATTATACTTCAATTTGTACACAGACTTCATCAGTTCTCTTTCTCTCTCTGAAGGTAGGTAACATTTTCATCATGAGTCTGTTGGAATTGTTCTGGATCATTGTACTAATGAGAGTAACTAAGTCTTTCACAATTGATCATTATAATATTCCTGTTACTATGTACAATATTCTTATGGTTCTGCTCATTTTACTTTGTATCAGTTCATTTAAGTCTTCTGTAGGTGTCAGTTTCTGATCGCTGAGCTAACATTTCCTACACGACAAGTTAGTGGCAGAAGAGAAGAAAGACGACTAAAGAATCTAACTGCATGCATGAGTCTATTTCTCACCTGATGTGAGAATCTCTGCTTCATTCTTTTGCTCAAAAACATTTTGTGATTCCATATCACCAATAGAAGCAATTCCCCATTTGTGGGTCTTAGAGCTATTGGTAGGGATCTACAAACCCACATATCTATCCACAATTGTTATTATAATCTTTTCTTAAGTGCAACAAAATATTCAGTATGACATAAAATGCACCTTGTATAGATGAATAAATAATATGTCATGCAAAAATGTACACTTTTCAAATGCAGGCAGATGCTATTATAATTAATAAATACAATTAACAAGATGAAATAAAATTCTCTTTCTCTTCATGCACAATTATTTGCAATTCTTTTTGAAGAAGACCAATGACATCACAGGGAAATGTCTTGATTCTAACATGAATTGGATTTAAGTGAGACAGAGTTGTACAAAGTGGGCACAGCCTCACTCTCTCTTCCAAAGACATGGAAGCCCAGTGGCAAGATAAAATTCAGGATGACTGATTACAACCAAGGATGCCGTAGATGACCTTGGTGTCTTTACTGTTTAACCAAACTCTAAGGATTTCACAGTGTCTGCTTCTGCTGCCTTCATGGCTGTTGGAACAAATTGTTCTCACCTACCCTTTCTGCCAGGGGAAATCTTCATTTGCTTGGGATAGACACCTCCCTTACCCTCAAACTACTTTAGTCTTCCTGTTGAGGCAGTTTACTGGGCTGAGGCTACTGTTTTGAACTGTTTCTTTGGATTTCTGTTTTTTTTTCCCCTGATCAAAATTCTTTTAATCATAATGCTATGAGAAAGCAGTATGTTATAAGCTAGAGTGGTCTCAGTGGAATTTAAGAAGAAGAGTTGAACGCAAATATATAATATGTATAATACATATGTACACCCATATCCATATCCATGTATATGTGTACAAATATATATGTGTATATATTTATTGTATATGTATATATGATATATATTTTCGATATATATATATCAATGTGACCAAATTGAATGCCAAATATACATTTCCCTAATAAACTATTTTACAAAGAATTCACACAAGTCAAGCATTCTCACAGAGCTTAGAAACAGTGAGGTTTTTCTGAAGAACGTTGCTATTGACTGTGAGACACTGGCCCAGGACCACCAGCATGGGATACCTGCATCAAAGAAGGAGCTGTGCTCTATGAGCAAAGCAGAATTGCAAAAGCTCCAAAGAAGCATGAAATATACAAATGAAGAGACATCTCCATCCCAAATGTTCATGTGGACTATTTGTGCCTTGCAGGCTCACCTTGATCTGTTCGGTCATAGTTGGACACACTGTACGATGATGACCCCAACATCATGATATCAGTTTGGTCCTCTTCAGGTACAAAGGACAAATATATATATATTTTTGTCCTATACACACATATATATATGTGGTGTGTGTGTGTGTGTGTGTAAATATATATATATATAGGTATCCCTTCTATATCCCTCCTAGCAACTTTCTCCATCACAGTTTTTATATATATGGATCAGCATGAGAAAGAAAATGGGAATTTTGGGGAAGCCATGGATGACACAGAAAGACTAGCAGACAACGCATAAAAATTTAGAAACTCTGAAATGCATAAAAATATGGATAATAGTATATATCCACATCTTTTATCTTTTAGTACCATAAATATACATAATTCATTTTTTAAAGTAAAAATATCTATGAATTTAAAGTTTGTGAAAAGAATACAATGGCCAGCAGATAACACAAAGGCTAGAAATGTAGAGAGAACTTTAAAAGTTTAGTAACTCAGAAATGTATGCAACGTATGTTCTGTTATATATAATCCTACCTGTATAGTATGTTCAGTATTATTCTCCTCAGATTCATTTCTTTTAAACTTTTTTATATTTCTTTTATATTTTTAAAAGTTCTTTTTCATACAATATTTCTACTTAACATCGATCTATATAGAGCCTATGACCAAATACTTAGGCTGAATTTTATAGTAAGGTACTATAAACACCTCACAAAAGAAAAAGAAAAAATTCAGACTTCTCTGATATGAAGGGAGGGCTAAAAACTTCTACATGGATTTTCCAGATCACAGGGATCTGGAACTCATGAAAATCACGGACAGGAAGGAAAGGAAGGAAAATCATGAACTCTGGCAGTCAATTAGCAAATGTGATTGTCTATGTGAATTTGCTCAGTTCATCAAAGTTTTTATTCTAATTTCTTTAAAAAGCCATAACTAGGGCAAAGTGATAGCTGATTTTACTCTAGAAATTAACATTTAGAAGGTTAATGCTTTCAATTGCTTAGTGTGAATTTTAAAATAGATAGTTAAATTAAGAAGTTACCAAATAGCAAGTTTCCTTTTTCACTTGGTGTGGTCACTTACAAAGTGGGCTTCTTTCTGGCCCATCCTCATTATTTTTTTAAGCCCTTACCTTCCATCTTGGAGCCAATGCTGTCTACTGTATATTGGCTCCAAGGCAGAAGAGTGGTAATGGCTAGGCAATGGGGGTTACAGTGACTTGCCCAGGGTCACACAGCTTAGAAGTGCCTGAGGTCAAATTTGAACCTAGGACCTCCTGTCTCTAGATGTGGCTCTCAATCCACTGAGCTACCCAGCTGCTCCCAGGCCCATCCTCATCTTGCTCTTCCCTAGTATACAACTTTATCAGCATTAGCAACCTCACATTATCATGGTATTCGATTTCAAGATTTCTATTCATATCTGACAACTGATTTGAAGGTCTGTTTATTGCTTCTTGCCCTGGCAACCAAATAACTAGTTATGGCTCTGTTTCCCTAGTTTTGTCACAAAGAATTTTTCCACGGTCAGCTTATTGTCCCATTAAAAGTGGACTAAAGCAGAGCTGTGAAAGATGTCAGCTTTTTATTAGTCATATTGCACAACCATGTTAGAAGACACAACAAAAGTCTAAATCTTAGACTTCATGAGATTTTTCCCTCAGAGAAGTAAAAATTATTACTAAATTACCTTTATTTGGTAGAAGTTTGTCCCACAGTGATGGGCCAACAGCCAGAAAGTCCAATCCACAATCCTGGCAAAATCAATCAGAAGACTGGCAAAATGTGGCATTGGGATATCGAATGTCATGCTCCAAGCCAGAAGACTCCAAAGCAATGTTGAACTCAACCCTCTTCAAGCCTGGGAGTCTTGAATTTGTTGCAGATGTTGATTCACTTAAATTCAGCAGATGTTTGAGTGTCTGCCTTGAGTACAAAGCAATTTGCCAGGAACTGAGGCAATGCTGTGGGCTCTAAAGTCTTTCTTTCATTGCTATTATTTAAAAGCCATTAATCTGCATCAACTACAAGAATAAAGATCCCCAGCAAGCTTCTTTTACATATACAGTCAATAGACTAATAAGCTAATTAGCCAAAAAAGTAGTGATTTTGGCCTAACTTCCTAAATTATATGTGTGAACAATAAACAAGGCCTAGAAATGACAGTTGTATGGTGACCTAAATCAGGAGAAGAGCAAACAGGCTATATTGCACAAATGCTGCAAGATACACTTTGACATCCCTTCAATTGATGTGCTATAACTTCAGGATTCTAGAAAACTAGAGCTTTAACTTACTATTTCCACACATTACATCCCTTCTTGTATCCTCTGTCCCAGTGAAATAGTCTGCCTGCTTTTCTCCCCAAATGCCATTCCATCTCCCATCTCTGATCTTTGCAGAGATAGTTCCTCATTTCTGAATACAGACCCTTCCTCAAATTCATCTCATAGAAACCCTTGCTTTCTTCAAAAGATAATCATTCAATCAATCAATCAATATCAAGTGCTTATTATATGCCAGACACTGCTAAAAGCTGGGGATACAAAAAGTGACAAAGGACAATTCCTGCTCACAAATATTTTACAATCTAATGGGGGTGCCAATAAGCAAAAATAAAAAATACAAAGCAAGTTCTATTTAAGATAGATAGGAAATACTTAATGGAGGGAAGACAACTCAGGTGCATCTCTAACACGAGGCCATTTCTGATTCTATCTCCACCGCACCCCATTGTTAATTTTTTCTCTCTCAAGAAATTGCTTTGCTTTGGATATGTTTTGGATTTACTTATTGACACATGCAGCATTTCACCAACAAAATGTTTGCTTCCTGAGGGCAGAGAAAATTATTTTTGTTTTTTGAATCTCCAATACCTAAAGCAGTGCCTTGTTCTTAATAGGTGCCCAACTTTATTTTTTTTTTCATTGAAGTAAAATAAGACACCAAAAATGGGTCACAAGACAAGACAAAAATACAGTGACACATGCTCAGATAATCCTAACCTACATTCAACCAACAGTGGCCAGGGAACCAAGTAAAAAGGCAATATTTATATGAACTATTGACTGGGTGTCTCTCAATCTTTACAATCACAGTACTGGATAGCATGAGGAGTATTATAAATATAACAATCAGTCAGATACATACATATATGTTTGTGTATATACACATACCTATACACATATAAGTTTGCATATATACTAGAGATACTAATATGAGTGGTATGTTAGGGATATGGGTGGATGTAGATACATGAATATGTACAACTTTTAAACTTTTTAAAAAAATTAAGATTTTTAATTCAAAATCTATTGTCAATACCAAATAATATCATGTTCTCTGATAGCTTATTAAAGGTACAATGGTTTTTTCACAGTATTTTTCACAGTATTGAAGAATAATCACTTTTTCTGAATTTGTCCTCTTACATTGAGGGGAAATTTCTTTCTCAGTCCACTCCCTCCACCCCCATTCAATCCTTCCCTTTTTTAGTCTGCATATTATTTTAATTTTTTTAAGTATTTTTCCATGGTTACATGATTCATGTTCTTTCTCTCCTCTTTTCCTTCTCCCCTCCCAGTGATGACAAGCAATTCCACTGGGTTATACATGTATGATTACTCAATACCTATTTCCCTATTATTCACTTTTTAAATAATCTTTTAAAAACCAAAACCCCACATCCAATACCTATATAGACAAGTGATGAATCAAATATTTTCCTTCTGCTTTTCTACTCCCACAGTTCTTTCTCTTTATGTGGATAGCATTCTTTCTCATAAGTCCTTTGGGATTGGATTGTCCTGGATCATTGCATTTCTATTAGTAGCAAAGTCAATTACATATGATCATCCTATGATGTTTCAGTTTCTGGGTACAATGTTCTCCTGGTTCTGCTCATTTCGCTCCGCATCAGTTCATGGAGGTCTTTGCAGCTCATATGGAAATCAAGCACTTTATTGTTCCACACACACAATAGTATTTCCTCACCAACATATACCATGATTTGTTCAGCCATTGCCCAGTCAAGGGACACCCACTCATTTTCCAGTTTTTTTGCCACCACAAAGAAAATGGTTATATATAATTTTGCGCAAACATTTTTCATTATCATCTCTTTGGGGTACAAACCAACCTAGTAATGGTATTACTAGATGAAAGAGTATGCATTCTTTTAAGGCCTTTTAGGCTTAATTCCAAATTGTCTTCCAGAATGGTTGCATCAGTTCACAACTCCACCAGCAGTATATTAATGTCCCAATTTTGCCACATTCCCTCCAACATTCATTATTATCCTTACTGTCACATTGGCCAATCTGCTAGGTGTGAGGTAATACCTCAGAGTTGTTCTGATTTGGATTTCTGTATTCAGGAGGGATTTAGAACACTTTTTCATGTGATTATTGATAGTTTTGATTTCTTCAATTGAGAATTGTCAATTCATATTCTTTGACTATTTGTCAATTCATATTCTTTGACTATTTGTCAATTGGGGAATGGCTTGATTTCTTGCACATTTGACTTAGTTTCTTATATATTTGGGAAATTAGACCTTAATCAGAGAATTTTGTTCTAATTTTTCCCCCAGTTTGTTGCTTCCCTTCCAATATTGGTTACATTGGTTTTGTTTATACAAAACCTTTTTTAATTTAATATAATCAAAATTATTCATTTTACATTTTGTAATATTCTTTTGCTTGGTCTTAAATTCTATCCTTTTCCATAGATCTGACAGGTATACTATTCTATATTCACCTAACTTATTTATGATTTCAATCTTTATATTTAAGTCATTCACCCATTTTGAATTTATCTTGATATAGGGTGTGAGAAGTTGATCTAAGACCAATTTTTTCCATACTGTTCTCCAATTTTCCCAGCAAGCTTTGTCAGATAGTGAGTTCTAAAGTTGGGATCTTTGGGTTTATCAAACACTAGCTTGCTGAGGTCATTTATGGGCAAACTTTTCAAAGAGGGGGCTAAAGGAAAGGAAATGCTCATCTGTCAGTCTGTTTCTAAGGCAAATCTTTTGAAGTTTCATTGTATTTTATCCTACTCATTGTATTTGTCAGATTAGGAATAATGTCACACAGCCAGATAGAACTTTTCAGGGGGCTGCATCTGGCCTGCGGGCTGTAGTTTGCCCATCACTGCAATAGACTATTCCATTGATCCACCCTTCTATCTCTTAGCCAATAACATGTTATTTTGAACTGCTTTGTAATACAGTTTAAAATCTGGTACTTCTAGGCCCCATCCTTCACATTTTTTTTTTCATTAATTCCCTTGATATTCTTGATTTTTTGTTCTTCCAGATGAACTTTGTTATAATTTTTTTTCTAATTCTATAAAAAAGTTTTTTCATAGTTTGATAGGTATGGACTTAATAAGTAAATTAGTTTAGATAGGATTCTTATTTTTATTATATTAGCTTGTCCTACCCATGAACAATTAAAGTTTTTTAGATCTAGCTTTATTCGCATGAAAAGTGTTTTGTAGTTGTGCTCATATCATTGCTGAGTTTGTCTTAGCAGATAGATTCCCAAATATTTTATATTGTCTAGGGTGATTTTAAATGCAGTTTCTTTTTCTAACTGTTGCTGCTCATTTTTGTTAGAAATATTTAGAAATGCTAATGATTTATGTGGGTTCATTTTGTATACTACAACTTTGCTAAAATTTTTAATGATTTCTACTAGCTTTTTAGTTGATTTTCTAGGATTCTCTAAGTATAATATCATATCATCTGCAAAAATTAATAGTTTCCTCATTGCCTACTTTAATCCCTTCAATTTCTCTTTCTTCTCTAATTGTTACTGCTAGCATTTCTAATACAATATTAAATAATAGTGGTGATAATGGGCATCCTTGCTTCATTCCTGATTTTATTGGTAAGGCTTCTAACTTATTCCCATTGCAGATGATACTTGCTAATGGTTTTAAATAAATACTGTTTATTTATTTTGAGGAAAAACCCTTCTATTTCTATACTTTCTGGTGTTTTTTAGTAGGAATGAGTGTTGTATTTTGTCAAAGGCTTTTTCTGCATCTACTGAGATAATAATGTGATTTCTGTTAGTTCAGTTTTTGATATGGTCAATTATGTGGATGGTTTTCCTAACATTAAACCATCCTTGCATTCCTGGTATAAATCCCACCTGGTTATAGTGAATAATCCTTGTTATGACTTATAGTCTCTTTGCTAGTATTTTATTTAATATTTTTGAATCTATGTTCATTAAGGACATTGGTCTGTAGTTTTCCTTCTCTGTTTTTAGTTTTCCTGGCTTTGGAATCAGTACCATATTTGTGTCATAAAAAGAATTTGGTAAGACTTCTTTGCTTATTTTGTTAAATAGTTTATGTAGTATTGGGATTAGTTGTTCTTTAAATGTTTGATAGAATTCACTTGTGAATCCGACTGACCCTGAGGATTTTTTCTTAGGGAGTTCCTTGATGGCTTGTTCAATTTCTTTTTCTGATATGGGATAATTTAAGTATTCCATTTCCTCTTTTGTTAATCTAGGCATTTTATATTTTTGTAAATATTTGCCCATTTCACCTAGATTGTCATATGTATTACTATGTAATTGGGCAAAGTAGATCTTAATAATTGTCTTAATTTCTTCTTCATTAGAGACGAGATCACCCTTTTCATTTGTGATACTGTTAATTTGATTCCCTTCTTTCTTTTTTTTAATTATATTTGCCAGTACTTGATCTATTTTATTGTTTTTTCAAAGTACCAGCTCCTAGTCTGATTTATTAGTTCCATAGTTCTTTTACTTTCAATTTTATTAATTTCTCCTTTAATTTTTAAGATTTCCAATTTAGTGTTTATCTGGGGATTTAAAATTTGTTCTTTTTCTAATTTTTTAAGTTGCATGCCCAATTCATTGATCTCCTCCCTATCTATTTTGTTGCTATAGGCACTCAGGGAAGTCCTGTGGCAATAGACAAGTATGTATTGGTCTGATAAGCCACAGCCAAACACAAGATTGTGATGTCATTGATCTTCTTTAAAAATGAATGAACAACTACTAGATTAGTAGATAAGAAGTCTTTATATCTTCTTGGATAAAATAGAAGAATCTCATATCTCATAATTAGTTTAGTTCAAAGTTCTTTTTTAGTTCAATGTGCTGATATCAGTGGAGATGGTGGTTTCTCCTTGAGTGTCAAAGATTTATAGCCTTGATTTTGTAAAATGAACTAAATGAACTAGACGGGTTTTTTTATCAACCTGGCACGTGACACAAAAAGTGATAGCTATAAATAGGGATACAAAACCATCTCAACAATTGGGGACAAATGGACTGAAGATAATAGCATGAAGTTTCCACTTCAAAATGTATGTGACTTCATGAATATAGTTATGCCCTCAAATGACACAGATCACAATCCCTAAACAGCTTAGTAAAAAGGCTAATAGAGTAAAAGGAATTAATCAATGATCAAACAGACTTCTAGTAATGATGCTCTTGGAACAGTCTTAAACAGAAAGCACAGCTTCTAGGGAACCATAGTTTAAGCCTTTTCAGCTAGGTAGGTATTTCAACTTGTACTCCATTAGCATGACCCTTGAGAAACCAGTACCACCTCCACATTATATTGAGAAATTGGTACAGAATTTTATTAGAATAAGACAAAATTTATTAGACATAAATATAAAGTCTGATTGCGGGCAAATTGGTGACTCAGTGAATAGAGAGGCTGACTTAGAATTAGAAAGACTCATCTTCCTAAATTCAAATCTGACCTTAGAGACTTCCATAGCTATGTGACCCTGGGCAAGTGACGTAACCCTGTTTGCCTCAGTTTCCTCATCTGTAAAATAAGCTGGAGAAGGAAATGGCAAACTGCTCTAGGATCTTTGCCAAGAAAATACCAAATGGGGTCATGAAGAACAAAACATGATGGAAACAATTGAACAATAAACAACATAAAGTCTGATTAAGACAGAGTTACAGTGGAACAATAACCTTCCTTTTTCTGAATGTTGTGTCTCTATTAACATAGTCTATATTTGATTTTTGATTGGCGCATCATGCTCTTGACTTGAAGTTCAATAAAATCTCAAATTGGCTTTCAGATGATTTCATATTTTGTCAGTATTCCCCCCACCCTATACTTGTGCAGTTGTCTTCTTAAACCCAAGTTCAGCAATATACATTTGTCACAATTCAATTTCATTTTATTAAATTTAGCCCATTATTCTAACCTATGAAGTGCCTTTGGAATCCTGATTCCATTTTTCCAACAATTTTTTAGCATTCTATATTAACTGAAAAATGAACACATATTGGGTTAGCATAACAGATATTATTTTTAATATCATTATTATGTAGTGTTTTTTTTCTTAGTAGTAGTATTTCTTAGTAGTATTAATATGACAGATAAAATTCTTATCTTACTTAAATGAGAACTAAAGCCAAGAGGTTATTTGTCTAAAAGTCTATAGCCAATTAGTGACAGAGTTGAGACTAAAACTCAGGTTTCTGCTTTTCAATAAATATTTATCTAAATTTCATTATTGAAAAAATAATACAGGATAGTCCTTTGCCCCAATATAGGTTGAAAAAAAATAAGTGAACAAAGAAAGCACTTTACTGGAAATGCTGACCTTACTTATCCACCCTGATATTTTTTTTCTAATTTCATAACAATTTTTTGAAACTTTTCCAACTTTGCAAAAACCCACTCACTTGGTCTGTTTTCAAGGGTTGGGATGCTTATCCACATATTTCAGCTATTGGGTGGCACTTGATGGCATTGAGACCCCCATTGACTTTTTTTCCCTACTCTTTTGCAAAAACACAAACAATTTTTATTAAAAGTAAACTGTTAGCGACATGCTTACAGTTGAGTCTTGTGAATCTTGTCTCACTTCCCTGAAGACATTGGCATGAGAAGTAAGTGGGCAGAGGATGGGGGTCAGCTGGCTCCCTCAAAATCAGCCTGCTGCCTACTTAATGGGATTTCGAATCATCACCTATTACATTTGCAAAGTCTTTTGTGGATCAGAATGTCAAAACTTCATTTTTACCTTCATTTAATTCACTCCATTAAAGGACAAAAAAAAAGTAATGCTGAAAATAGCTGAAGAGTTTTGGTTCTTTTCCACAGGAGGCACAAAGGCATCCATCATCTTTGGGAAAACCCTGCAATTCATCAGATTATAGGATCATAGATGAAGAAATTGAGGCCCAGGGAGGATAAATGATTTGGCCAGGATTGCACAGTTAATAAGCATCAGAAGCAGGTCATAAAGCAAATAAAACAGACCACCCATAAAGTCACTAGATTGTTCACTTCTGTGCAATATATGTTATCTTTCTGTCTATAACAATAATGGTCATTGGGTTTACCAAACTAAGAAACATCATGGTCAGAAGAACCTATTATTCAAATCTTACCACTGAAAAATGAGAGAGTTGGCCTAGATGAGCTGAAAGTACTAATCCAGCTCTGAATCTCAAATCTCATGATCCTAAGTGCTTCTCTCCCTTCCCTACTCACCCTCTTCTCCATGGCTTCCAAGTAAGTCCCCCCTTTGGATCCTGCTCATTATTCCTATAATACTTTCTTTTTCTAGTATTGCTGCCTGGATTGAATGATAACAACAATAAAATGAGAGATTTGGGGCTAGAAGGGACCTTAAATATAATCTAATCCAATGCACTCATTTTACAGATGGGGACACTGAGGTCACTTCATTTGTCTACTATTAGGTATTCTCACTACTTAGCTTCCAAGGATATTAGGAAGTTTATGCTATACTGATATTGGATGATTCAGCTAATAAGTATCCGAGGCTGGATTTGAACTCAGGTCTTCCTGACTTCAGGCCCAGTGCTCTATCCACTCAGCTGTCTAGTTGTCCTTCCCAAATCCATCAAATATTTATTCCAATATAATAGAATGCTTTCCTCAATAGAAATACAGTGATGATTCAGAAAGATCTGATTCTAATTCTGTCTCTTACACACTTGCAGTGGAAACAGTGGTTAGTAACAACTCCTCTGAAACTCAGTTCTTTGTCTATAAATTGGAAATAATAAAACCTGATGGGTACCTCTCAGGGTTGTTGTTAAGACTCAAACATTATTGTTTGACCTTCATAATCAAAGAGGACTAATGTGATCACCATATTTGGGGTGTGGGTATAGTGTGTTCAACTGTGGCTGATCAATGCAATATGAGATCAGGAGGCTCTACCATAGGTTGGACACAAAAAGTCCACGTGAACATGTAGGACAGAGTTGTTGCCAGTTTTGCACAGCTCATGTTTCCTATGTGCCAATACAATTTTGTTTTGCTCATGGAGCATCCTTTTTGGTGAAGGCACTCCATGCTGGGTGGTCCTGTGCCAACATCTCCCATGTCTCACAACTGATACCAAAGTTCTTTAGAGGAAAATGGAGTAGCTACTGTAGGTTTTACAATTATATTTAATCTAGTTAGCAAGCTTTCATGCCTCCCCAAAAGAGTGAACAACAGGCTCATGACAATACTTGCAGAGAAGTATCACACCATCATCATCAGTGTAGATGTTACCTTAATCCCCTTAATTCTCTAAGAGCTATTGAGCTTTACTAACCACTTAAAACCAGAGTTGTCATTAGTAATTTAGTAATTTGCACTAGGGTGAACCATGATGAATTCTGATGAGGTAAAAAAAAAAAACAAATTGTGAAGACCTGGAAGCCTTCATCATCAATGTGCCAAAAGAGGACAAGCTTATAATTCTGGGTAACTTCAACGTCAGAATAGTCACAAACTATCAGACATGGCAGGGAGTCTTTGGGAGAAACAGAGCAGGAAAGAGCAACAGAAATGGTCAGTTACTACAGAAGACCTGTGCATCTTACAACTTTATTATCACCAACACTATCTTCTGCTTACCTAAATGCAACAAAACATCATGCAGATACACCTTTCCAGCAAGCACTGGAACTAAATAAACTATGTCATTGTAAGGAAAAGAGATAGGCAGCATGTGAGAGTGATGAAAGTTATGTGTGGTGCAGAGTGCTGGACCAATCATAGATTCATCCACTCCAAGCTAAAGATTCAAATTTGATAATGTATGCAAAGTACTTTACAAACTTTAGATTACTATAAAATTGTTAATTACAATTCTTAGAAAATTGTGTTATTCTATCAGATTTATGGTTCTCTTTGTGTAGGAAATATTTCCATTAAGATAGATTGCAACTTAGTTACTCTGTGAGTAGAGGTCCCTGAATACCTCTGGGTCACTAATGCAGAGGGATGCCATAGAGGAAAGGAGAAAAGTATAGATACAGGCCAGGAAGAAGGATTCACCTGAGGACCATCTGGTAGTTTCACATTGATAAACCAGGTACCTTATAAGCTCTGTTAAACCTTTGATAATTTAGTAGATACTTCTTAGAAAGTGGCCTGAGGTTGAGAAAGGTTAAGAAGTTTGCGCTAGTGGTCCTAAAGAATTATTGGGAAAATGTAACTCTGGAGGGCTAGTTGGTTGCCTTCAAACTTTTAGAACAGATTTTCATTGTTACAATTAAAAAAAAAACTTACCCTCTGTCTTAGAATCAATATTGTTCATTGGTTCCAAGGCAGAAGAGCAGCAAGAGAAAGGCAATGGGGGTTAAGTGACTTGCCCAGGGTCATACAGCTAGGAAGGATCTGAGACCAGATATGAACCCAGGACTTCCTGTCTGTAGATCTGGCTCTCAATCTACTGAGTCTTCTAGTCACCCCCAGTTATAATTTTAGCTTAAATAACTTCTGAATACTTTTTCAACCCTGAAGGAGTTCTACAATTCTGTAGATCTAATTACCATGATTAACTATAGAAAAATGCATTCAGAAGTCCCCTTGGGATGCCAGAAATTATGTCCCATCTTCCTTTTCCCCCATAATCTAGGTAGAAGAATCACAGACCAACCTTCATATTACCCCTTTTTTACCTCCAAAAGATAAAGGGTTTATGTAAGTCATTCCTCTAAATAAATTGCTTATATTCCATATATATATATATATATATATATATATATGTGTGTGTG